>NC_025996.2:100792572-100797572 GCF_000442705.2 Elaeis guineensis | reverse complement strand
GGTATTTCATACCCAACACCAGTCCCCCTACTTTCGAGTTTGAATTTCGAACGAAGGAAGTAGAGAGAGATGGGCACAGCCGAAGCCGTCCCTTCGAATCCTGCGCACTGCCGCCCCCAGATATTTTAGCCTTTAATGTATGCACGTCAGAGCCCGTTTTCCGGTGAAGGTGACCTGAAGAGTCTTTTCGGAACCCTCGTCGGAACGCGATCCCAAGTGTCGTGCTACGAAAATTTGTAAACGGTCAACCCTCGATAGCGGTGAGGGGGACATGCGGGACACGTGGCACGCACCAGTTGGCCCAAGAACACCCGCCGCCATAACTGCGCTAGGATCCGTCGGCTATTTAAACCCCCTAATCTCCCTTCGTGGCTTCATCCTGTCGATAGGACGGTACCTTTATTTCGCCTGAGAGCCTAGCTACTCGACTACTTCCCTCGCACCAGTCCTTGCCTTCTTCAGCCCCCCAATTCTTCTCTGAGGGTTCCCACACCATGTCCTCTACCCCGGAGGCCATTCTTGAAGGGATGTCTAGGGCTTGGAGGAAGGCGAGGAGGAGAACGGCGGCCGGTGAAGATCTCCGTCGTTTTAAAGGGGGCTCAAGGAAGAATTCCTTCAACAACAGGGGTTTAATAACGGGGCCGCCGGTAAAGTTATTCTGCCCGAGAATTTCGGAGTAGCAAGGCGGGGTGATACCGGTCAAGAAGGCAGAGCTGTTGTCACAAGCTGTGGCGGGATCCTTGATGCCGTCGGGACCGAGGGACCAGAAGCAGTCGGCGTCGACGGTGGGGCAGCAAAATCTGTTGCGGGGACGGTGGAAGTAGCGCATGCCGACCTTGCCGGAGCATTTTGGGTGGCGGCTGTCGTGGAGCATTCGGAGATGGAGCATATCTCTGGCGTCACCGCTGCCTCCAAGGTGACTCCGGCTCTTCTTGAAACAGGTCTTCGTCACTGCTGTCGTTGCCCTTACCGCCCCCGGGAATCTATCCCACCCTTTTCCCCCTAGGGTTGGGACTTCGGAGATGGAGCGAGGCGAGGCGAGAGCCGATAGGTCCGTTACACGCACTGGAGAATGTGGCTGAGAAGGGCAGAGACGGAGAGAGGAGTTTGCAGCTGGGAGCGGCCTCCGGTATATCCTTCCCGAACCGTGTTCGCGAGGCTTGCAATGATGTATATCTTTTTTTTTTTCTTGACCCACCGGGTCTTGTAACGTATATCTTGTTAAATGAAAAGGAGATTTTGCTACCTTGTCTGCATCTTGCATCGAATAGTTGTTTGTCGAGCTTCTTCATTTTCCTTTCCTCTTTCTTCCTCCTTTTCTTCTCTTTTTTCTTCTTTCTTCTTTTTTTTTCTTACGTCGTCCTAAGGTCATCGACGACTTCTTTTATCCGTGTAGGGTTGTTATCTGCCGAGCTCCTTTTCGACTTTCACGCCGTTCGAAGATATCCGGTTGTCATTTTTCCGTCAATGGCTGCAGGTTCGCTTGGGGCCATTCGGGCCCGGAGTCCCTCCTAGGGCTTGAATTCGGAGATCCGAGCTTCCGTTGCCCTCGGGCGCTGTTTGTTTTTCAATCATCACTGTTGCGATCCATTGCCTTCCTTTATTGCTTGGAGTTTTTTCTCCGCTGAAGTCGGGACTAAGTCCGGCTCCCGTGGGAGTCCGGACGGAGAATCCCTCTTGAAGTTGGAGTTGTGGGCGGAGCCCGGCTCTCGTAGGAGTCCGGGCGGAGCCTTCCTTGGCGTCGTGGACAGAGCCCGGCTCCCGTAGGAGTCAGGGCGAAGTCTTCCTGCAATCAAAGTCATAGGCAAAGTCCGGCTCCCGTAGGAGTCCGGACAAGGCTTATCAGCAGTTGCTGTTGTCAGCGGAGCCCGGCTCCCGTAGGAGTCCGGGCGGGGTTGTCCTGTAGTTGATGTCGGCGATGGAGCCCGACTCCCGTAGGAGTTCGGGCTGGGCTTACCATCGGTCGAAGTTGCTTAAGTTAGGGCAAGGTTTTCCTCTTGGGGGGCGCATATGGGCGTTGCAGGGCCTTCCCCCCATCCGGTCTAAAAGGACCGGGCCTTCGACTTTGCTCAAGTTAGGACGAGGTTCTCCTCCTGTCCCTAACAGGGCTGTGGGGGCACATATGGGCGTTGTAAGGCCTCTCCCCCCATCCGGTCTAAATGGAACCGGGCCTTCGACTTTGCTCAAGTTAGGACGAGGTTCTCCTCCTGTCCCTAACAGGGCTGTGGGGCACATATGGGCGTTGTAAGGCCTCTCCCCCCATCCGGTCTAAATGGAACCGGGCCTTCGACTTTGCTCAAGTTAGGGCGAGGTTCTCTTCCTGTCCCTAACAGGGCTGTGGGGGCACATATGGGCGTTGTAAGGCCTCTCCTCCCATCCGTCTAAATGGAACCGGGCCTTCGACTTTGCTCAAGTTAGGGCGAGGTTCTCCTCCTGTCCCTAACAGGGCTGTGGGGCACATATGGGCGTTGTAAGGCCTCTCCCCCCATCCGGTCTAAATGGAACCGGGCCTTCGACTTTATGAGGTTGCCCTTTTGTTTTTGATACAGTTTGTTTGAATTGTCCAAAGACATGTGGGTATGCGATTTTTGATTAAAACGAGGTTACCGGTAGTACATCCGTAAGTTTTCTGAGCTCCACGGCCGCTGGAGGTCGGCTCCTCCGAGCTCCTTAAGATAATAAGTTCCGGGCCGGACTACTTTGACCTCATAAGGTCCCTCCCAATTTGGGGCGAGTTTTCCCCGTTCCTGAGGTTGCGAGACAGCAGCTCGTCGAAGCACTAGATCTCCCGCTTTGAAGGCTTTGTTCTTGACCCGGGCGTTGTAATATCGAGCAACTTTCTGTCTGTAGGCTGCCATTCGAACCTGAGCGATCTCCCGTCTTTCTTCCAGTAGGTCGAGGTTGGCTCTAAGACTTTGTGAATTTTGGTGTTCGTCGAATGCCACGACTCGTGCCGACGGGAGTTTAAGCTCGATCGGGATGACGGCTTCCGTTCCGAAGGCTAAAGCAAAGGGGGTCTCCCCCGTAGGTAACCTTTGGGTAGTTCGATACGCCCATAGCACATGATAAAGCTCGTCCGCCCAAGTTCCTTTTGCTTTTTCAAACCTTGTCTTAATCCCCTGCAAAAGGGTTCTGTTAGTCACCTCAGCTTCGCCGTTCGCCTGAGGATGGGCTACTGATGTGAAGTTGTGGGAGATGTTTAGATCTTCACAGAATTCGGCGAATCTTGCTCCCGCGAATTGCCGTCCGTTATCAGTGATTAGGGTTCTAGGCAGACCGAACCTGCACACAATTGACTTCCAGACGAACTCTTGTACTTTTGCTTCTGTGATTTTCGTTAGTGGTTCGGCTTCAACCCATTTGGTGAAGTAGTCGATCGCTACAAGGAGAAACTTCCTTTGTCCGGATGCCATGGGAAAGAGGCCAAGGATGTCCACCCCCATTGTGCAAAAGGCCATGGGGCACTCAAGGGTGTGAGCCCGGTGGCGGGCTGTCTCTGGACGTTGGCGTATCTCTGGCATCGATCACACTTTTTGACATATTCAATCGAATCATGATGCATCGTTGGCCAGTAGTATCCTTGGCGGAGTAGCTTGTGGGATAAAGACCTGGCTCCCAAATGGTTTCCGCAAACTCCCTCGTGTACTTCCCATAAGGCGTAGTCAGCTTTCGAGGGCCGGAGGCATTTTAAGAGGGGCAAGGAGTATGATCTCTTGTACAGTTTACCCTCATAAAGGAGGTATCTCGAGGTTTGATTTCGGAGTTTCCGAGCTTCTTTCGCATCCTGGGGGAGGACTCCATCTCTGAGATAGATTATCAGCGAGTCGACCCAGCTGGACTCGTGGTCGATCCCCATTACGGGCCGCGATTCTTCTGTACTCGGGTGTTTTAGAACTTCAAAGAGGATGCCTTTGGGTAATTCGGCCGGAGCCGATGTCGCCAGTTTGGAGAGAAGATCGGCTCTGGTATTCTCCAACCTTGGAATCTGTTTAATGCTGAAGTTGCTGAAGGCGGGGGTGAGCTCCTTTACCTTCTCAAGGTATCTGGTCATACTGTCCTCCCGCGCTTCGAAACTCCCGCTAACTTGTCCCACCACTAGTTGGGAGTCGCTGTGTACCCGGAGTTGACCTATTCCCAGCTCTTTGGCGATCCTTAATCCTGCGATCAGAGCTTCATATTCCGCTCCATTGTTTGTTGCGGGAAACTCGAAATGCAGAGCGTACTCCGCGATGACTCCCTCCGGGCTGACCAAGATCAGGCCTGCACCCGCGCCTGTCATGTTGAAAGATCCGTCCACATAGAGGGTCCAAAAGCAATCGGAGGGATTGGCCTCTTCATTGGGGGAGTTCGGGTGAGACTTCAGGTCGTCAACTTCGCCTTGCTCAAGCTCGGCCTCCTCTGAGATGGTGCACTCTACTATGAAATCTGCCAATATTTGGGCCTTTATTGCTGGTCTAGGTCTGTAGTTGATGTCGAATTCTGTGAGCTCAATCGCCCATTTTGCCATTCTTCCGGAGGTGTCAGCCCGGTGCAAAACCGCCTTGATTGGTTGATCAGTGAGTAGCGTCACGGTGTGCCCTTGAAAGTAGGGTCGGAGCCTCCGAGCTGCAATCAATAAGGCGTAGGTCAGTTTTTCTAATTTGGTGTACCTGGTCTCGGCGTCCCTCAATGCGCGGCTAATGTAGTAGACTGGTCGCTGGACTTTCGTTTCTTCTTTGACAAGGACGGCCGCGAGGGCCGTGGGAGAGACCGCCAGGTACAAAAATAGTTCCTCCCCAGGTTCGAGCTTCGCCAGCAACGAGGGTGAGCTAAGGTAGCTTTTTAATTCTTCAAACGCCTGTTGGCATTCAGAGGTCCAACAGAAGTTCTTCGGCTGCTTGAGGGTTTGAAAGAAGGACAAGCATCGTTCGGCCGACCTCGCGACAAAGCGATTAAGAGCCGCTATCCTCCCTGTGAGGCACTGAACCTCCTTGATCGACTTTGGGGCGGTCATCTCTTGG
>NC_025996.2:100762572-100787572 GCF_000442705.2 Elaeis guineensis | reverse complement strand
CAACCACTCATGCCTCGAGCTCGCTGTCTTATCCATGGTGAAGCAATCTAGGGCCATCTGAATTCATGGCAGAAAAGCTAAAAAGGACAAGTTTTGATACGGTTCAATGTTTTATTCAACTGTTTGATAAAAACTATTATTAAGTACATAATTAGGTAGTTGTACTACTAATGCGAGACTAACAATGAAGAGTACCATCACAAAAAACACCAGCTACCAAGACAACAACTGAATGTAGCCCGTTCAACTACTGATAAGATTCCAGCACAGAACCCACAAAATTGATCTTTCTAGGGACCAAGGGGGCTAAATCGATTCCTTGTAGGCTATATTTTTCTTCTTTAGCAAAATATCTTCCAAAAGCCCCAATAGTCTAACATTTCGAAAAGGTTAACTCTAGGAAATTCCAAATATCTTAAAGCCATCAGATCATAGGACATACCTGAACGTAATTCATGCTTATCATTTGACACAAGAAATGCATCCATAAAACAAAAGCAGACATCTGTTATTGAGATCAATTCTTCTACACTGGCTATCATTTCTAATCGAAATTTATTCTAGTACTCAAACCAAGGATTGAAGTTTCATTCAAAACCAATCCAATCTATTTCAGGCAGGAATCAAAACTGAACCCCCCCTCCCCCCCAACAAAACCAACAAAAACGAAAAAAAGTGAACAAATGGATTGTTTTCAACTTGAACCAATCTGAACCCTGAAACTCAGTTTCAATCTGTCTGAGCTAAAGCTAAGTAGATCCAGTCCCATTTCAGAGGCTTCAGCTGAACAACCAGAACTAGTTGTGGATATTAAATAAAGAAAGTCTATTCATTATACTGATATTTAGGTGTAATTTCAGGGCCATTTCCCTGTAAATAAACCTGAGTGAAAAGTTTCCATTTTAAATAAAGTTTTCATTTTTTGAGTTGAAGAGTACTTACTCAGGATGATAAATCTGAACTTCAAGAAGTATTTTCTTCATTTTAAATATAAAATTTTAGAATTTGTATAGAAATTTAAAGCATTTAATAATCAGCACTGAAGAGTTGAACAGAAAGGTAGGCTTTTCTAAATGTTGAAGAAGAAAACTACCTTTTTAAGTAAATCAAGCACCAGGAATAACACTTGTATCTAATTGCATTCTTTTTCATATGTAATAGACTATAAGTCATATGTCAGTAGTTCTGCTTGATATGACAGTAACTATCATACAAGTTTCATATTCATATGCAATCCATGTTGATGCATTTTCTTTACAGATATTTAAATTGTTAGATGTAAATAAGAATTAAGTTGCTATTAAACAATTGAATGCAATACAGTTTTCTAACATCATTAGTTTTTACTATTTTTTCGGAAGAACACATCTAAATATATGTTTCCTTGGTTTGCTTCATTTATTTTACTTTCATGATTATTTCATATTTTTCAAAATGGCTGAACTCTGAAACTAGAGACATAAGTACTAAAATCAAAACTCAACAGGTCCAACTGAAACTAAAACCAAAACCAACTTTATCAACCTAGGTTGATACTAAAAATGAAATATTAAGAATTGACAAACCAACTATGAAATATTAAAAATTGAGAAACCAAGTTTTTAGACTGTGTTTCTACCAGCAAAAATGTAAGTTTGAATTACAGAAGTTATAGATCATGTACCGTTAACAAGGCAAAGTAATTTCTAGTATTATAGGCTAATATCTACTATTTGGAATAAAGTGAATGAATCTCAAATAATTTGGAAGAAAGATAAGGGATGTATCTACAAATTCACACTACTAACGGAATTCTAAAAAATCTTGGGCAGCATAAGAAGTAAACTAAACAATGCTGGCTAAGAAAAATTATCATATTTGTTGGAAATCAAGCTACAAACAATGAGGAATAGTGGGAATCACTGTGCCAGGCCTACTGTCTTATTGAGTGATGGTTGATGTTTGATGAATTGTAGGTTATATTTTCCCATCACAATACTAACACATAAACTCTAATTGGTAACTGTACGAAAACAAGGAGGCATGTCTAGCCCGGTTAACAAAAGGACATCATGCCAAACATGGTAAATTGGCAAGTCATCCAGCCAAGTTCAGTTTACCTTGATCTTCCCACTGCTTAGGGGCTGTTTTGGCTCCCTGCAGTTAATGATACACTGCAGAGCCACATGTGGCTGGTATTGCAGCAATTCAAGTTGCATGTAACTTTTTAATACTATGTTTGACTGGATACAACTAAAGCAGTTGCAACTGCTTTTCATTTGTTTGGTTAAATGCACTTGTATGAGAAATTTCAAACCTACAGGAGAAATGGTGTTTAGCTTCTCCTCTTTCCAGATAAATCTTCATCATGAAAAGAGCCTCTTCAAAACCAACGGCCTGTTCTTTCAATTCTCTTCTCAAACTATGACTAGAATTCTTTTATATTCCTCCTCTAATTTTGAACCAATTACCTGTTCTTTTAACTCTCTTCCCCACCCAATATGACGCCAAGTGGATCACCATCTTAAGGAGATGTTAGATCTGGACTTCACCTTTCTTCCCCAACATGAAATGATAAGAAACCCCACCAAAATCTTGCAAACTTCTTAATGACAGCAAGGAATTGATGGAAGCCCTTGTCCTAGCTAGTAAAAACCTTGATCTGAAACCAAGAGAACAGATCTTCGTTGGCGCTGTCTCTGATGGAGAGGTGAAAACAGCAAAGATGCAGCTGATAGGGAGACGGAGGGTAGTGAGGGTGTTCAAGTTGGATAATGGTGTGGGTGGGATCATTCTAAGGCCAAGGGAGAGGATTGTCTCCGTAAGGAGGTTGAGGTGAGGAGACAACAAAATGCAAAGGCATGGGCGAGGAACTTAAAATGGTTTATGCGGCAAGGAAGAGAATGGTGGTACTCTTGGTAGCTGAGACTGATCGTGGTTTGGTGAGGGGAATCTCAGATGGAGCTTTGTTTGAGATCAAGAAGCATGGTGACTCAACCTTTTACCAATATATGTAAGATGCTTGTATGAGCATTGAGTTGTTATATCTTAACACATGGTCATTTTGGCAACAGGTCAAGTTGTCTCAAATCACGTGTGCGCTGCAACCTTCCAGCAGCTCGAGTTACCATGCTCAACAGGGTTGCACCTGACAAACAGCCAGCCTGTGACATAGCTGCAGCTGGACTTGAATCCAGGTCCAATCACAGCCTACCAAAAAGCCCTTACAGAATCTAAACCAGAAACAAAGTCCCTGTAGACATCACTCAACAAAGAATATGAGACTACGAAAAAGCAACCTTTTACCAATATATATGTAAGATGCTTGTATGAGCATTGAGTTGTTATATATCAACACATGGTCATTTTGGCCACAGGTCAAGTTGTCTCAAATCACGTGTGCGCTGCAACCTTCCAGCAGCTCGAGTTACCATGCTCAACAGAGTTGCACCTGACAAACAGCCAGCCTGAGCTATAGCTGCAGCTGGACTTGAATCCAGGTCCAATTACAGCCTACCAAAAAGCCCTTAGAGAATCTAAACCAGAAACAAAGTCACTATAGACATCAATCAACAAAGAATATGAGACTAATGGAACCAATTACTCATAATTCATCTAAAAGAGACATCAATTCCTATCAAAAAAAAAAAGAGACATCAATTGACAAGGAGGAACTCAAGGACTATCTCTCTCCTTTGCCAAGTTAGATGTCTACCTTAGTAAAAGGAGTCTTCCGCCTAGGGTGGCAAACCACTTTAGAATCTCTCCAAAAACTCATCCCTGCACCAACTTATTCAATTATTTTAAGCCCAAATCTTCTGCCGCAACCACACTCCCTTCTAGTAACTAAGAGTCTACCACTTCATTTACCTGCTAAAAAGCCATGTTTAATGGAGTTTCTGGTTACTTTAAATCATGTTTAATCAACATTTTACTCTTTGTTGTGGAAAGGATATGAACAGATTAGCAACTTGTTTTCTTTCGAAAACAGATACTATGTTCACAGTGATGTCCAAGCGAGTCCACATTCTTGATAATTAAAAAACTATCAAACTATAAAAGTCAAGATGTTTGAATGCTGGACATGTGATACTAGGAAGACTAAATTGAAAAGGTTGTGTCGTCCACATTTTTATGAAAATGAGCTTTTGTTCTTCCTCCAATTATATGCATCCAAAAGTATGCATCCAAAGGAATGTTGATAAGCAACAAGTAGAAGAGAAAAATTCCGAAGTCAGAGGTTATAACATCCAAATTAAGCAAAGTACCTGGGAGTCATCAAAAGCTTCATTAAGCCTTGAGTCCCCTTGAATAGTTGTGGGTGAATTTAATTGCTGGGACAAGAAATCTGATTTGTCCACAGGAAAAGTTTCCAAACCCTCAGCAATCCTTGATGTTAGCTGTTCAAGAGGCTTCAAGCACATATTCACAACTCTTCTATAGGTTTCACCAGTTTCTTCAAAAACAGCAGCTCGACGCCAAGGCTCAACATTGCTCTCTGCAACCATGCATAAATCAAGATATGCAAGATATTGCAAAAGCGATCTTGGACTGCTTTGCTCCAAAGTTTCAAGAAGAGTGTCACTTGGGTTTGTTTCCGCAGCAGCTGATCCCTGTGCTGGTGCGAATATGCACCTCCTTGTATGTACCACCTAAAACATCATTGCAGAAGCTTTACATGAGATATAAAAAACAAAACATAAAAAAGACATGTCACAGTACATTCACCAAGATGTCATATAAAGTCAGATTGATAATAAGATGAACACATAAATCTGGCAATGATAATGGAAAGAAATGACAATAAGCCTGCAGAGGGTATGGAAGGACTAGTCAAGGTCACACACAAAACAGAACAGTTTAAGTAAATTTTAAAAGAGCTAACCTGGAGCAAGTGGTGACTTATTTCCCAGCAGAAAGAAATAGTAAATGCCCCAATGTAAAATTTAATCTGCTGGATAATATATTTTCCTATTGTGCTTTTGTACTTAAACTGATCTGGCAAAAACAGCATCAACAGGCTTGAACAGAAGAATGCCTGAGTTGACACCTTTAGAGCTCGTTTCAACGACGATGAAATCCCCATTTTGAAGCTGTAGAAAAGAGGTCGCTGCAGATGTAACCAGTTGAGAGAACAGTCCAATTAACACAATACATGTTGTATAGTAGATACATCATAAGAAGCACCTTGAGCTTAGCTTCCAGTATTGCAAATTATAGGATAAGCATCATCAGTGAGAATTTATCATATAACACTGCAGTTAGGTAATGATTTACTTATTGCTTCCAAATATTATTTGACCAAAGTGAAGCTCTCTAATTTTCTGTGTTAGTGTATTCATCCTTGTGCTTTACTCTGAGAAAGATTTTCATCTTGGCATTGGTAGTTAACTTCTTCAACTTATAGCTAATTTGGAAAGCATGGAGAAAAGACAGCAAATAATGCCCATAAACTAAGTGATGTTAAGTCATGGAAGAAGCCTTGCTTGTGCATGAAGGTGGTGCCATAGAATGTAGTCTTGGGATCAAAATCACAGCTGGAGTATTCTTATTTTAGCCTTCCCTTTGTCTTTCTTTTCTTTGTAGCAACACATAAGATAGAACTGGTTGATTGTACCAAAATCATGTCATAGTTTAAATGCACTTCTGTTGCAGCGGCTTGTAACAATTTCAACTGAAATCAAGCCAAATATTTGGTACCAAAACTTAAGATTCTTGAGCTTATTTTAGCGTTCCTTAAATGAATAAAACTTAGTTACATACGTGGAATGTAGTTTCTTGTACTACCTTAATATCTATACTCACACAAATCATTAAAATTCAAAAAACAAGGAAGAATGATATATGCTAGAAAAACAGAAAGATGGTTTTCCACGCTCACCTGAATTATCGGAAACTGGAGGATCCACCTTTTCCTGAAAACATAATGCAGACCATAAACCAATCCAAAGACCGACCCTCTCAGGCCCAACCCGACAAGCCTCGATCCATACAGTAGCTCCGATTCCCCGCATGCCGCCGCCACCGAGAGAAACCCTGAGACGGCGCAAATCACCAAGAACAGCGCCGATGCCAGGGCCCTCCTGGCGCGGCGGTGGGCGTCGGGGCTGGAGGAGGAGTGGGAGAAACCGCCGACGAGGGAGCGGAGGGAAACTCGGAGGAGGAAGGCGGCGAGCTCGGGGAGGGAGGCCGAGGGGTCGGGGTGGGGAGAGGAAAGGAGGAAGAGGGAGAGGGAGAGGAGGAGGAGGGAGAGGTGGAAGGCGAGAAAGGAGAGGATGGCGAGGGGGGAGGGCCGGCGGAGGAGGAGGAGGGAGGTGGACAGGTAGAGGGCGGTGGAGGCGATGGACTGCCAGATAAGGAACCCTAGCCACCGGTTCTTGACGACGACTTCGGGGGAAAACATGGCGGAGGACAAGAAGAGAGAGAGAAGGGCCTCGGTTTGGGGTTTAGGAGTTAGGAGAAGGCGGTGAGTGATAGGGGCTACTTCACAATATAGTCTTTTGAGCAGACGCCGATGAGCTCACCCCGTTTAAATTTTAAAATTAGACTTGGACCTCCCTCGATGGTCGCCGGCAATGGCCCGATATTTTGAGGCTGCGTTCGGACGCTGTCCGCAGAGAAATTTTGGTTCGGTTGAAAACATGGTAATTAACCAGTAATTTTTTTTATATATTTTTTTAAATAGATATATTATCCGCGTCAACTAGAGTTAGAAGATTAAATATCCTTCCTGTGGTATGATTGGCTACATATATGACTGCACTGTTTACTTCTCTCTAAACATCTATCATCTCAAAAAACTATAGGGTAGTCGCCAACCACCAATAATCCAAGATTAAAAAGGTGAGAATCACTATTACTAGATATCATAACTAAGGGCCACTGAACCACAATCTTTGCATCCCCTCCAACACCACTTTAGGTGACCTTACGCACTTTACATTATATGTCAATCTTTCCCATGCACCATATAATTTAGCTATCAGAATTGAAGTGTCCAATACCTAGTTGCCCTTTGTCGCAGGAAGAGAGCTGCTATGGATCCTAACAACCGAGCCATGCCTCTATAATCTTCCATATCATGCATACTACTATCAAAGATGATCTTGAGTAAGCATGTGGTGATACTCAAGAGAAGAAAAATAACAAGGGAGTCACATAATCGACACGAACAAAGCCATAACTTTTTCTTGCTGTCAAGGATCCTTTAGGGGTAGTTACCAAGGTACACTTGGAGGTCTTGATAGAGACATTCAACCAAATTAATATAGAGCTTTGATTATAGCATTCCTTATTAGCCATATATAGTAAATGATGCAACGTATCATCTCCTCACTTCTTTGCTTTCTCGTATAGCAATGACATAGTAAATGACTTTTGGACAGCAATCTATCTCCAAATTATGCTGCTAATTTACACCAATGAGAACATAAGATGTGGATTCCTTAACATTACAGCAAAGATCGTACTAAGGCAAGACATGCAATCTATGTTGGTGCAAGACTGGACGACATGGGAGTTGAATCCAAATAGCTTTCCATATAAGCAAGGCATTCCTCGAATGAATATCAAATCTCCATACCCAGCTAGCACTCTATGTCTAAAGGAGAGTAGATACAAATAATCTATAGAAGTCCCTCGCTTTGATGGTTAAGCTTGAGAACAAACTCCATCCCAATCTATCAACACTATCAAAATTTAGGATCTCCATGGAGAGGACTTTGTCAACTAGATCCTCAATAAATGATGGATGAGGCAAGAGTTCCACTGCCTCTCACTAGGTATCATGAGATTCTTAACAAATAACCCACATAAGGTGCTACAATTGGCTAGTGCCAACCATCAAGCAAGCAATATCCATGGATGTTGCATAACATCAATAAAGATCCATTGCCAATATTCTATTTAATGTTGGAGCATATAGTAGGGGCATTGGAGTAGATTCTCTTCCCCAAAAAGGAGCTACTCTAAACCAGTCTTGGGGTAAGAGAGAGGCCAAAGGTCATATTTTGTTCTTATTAGAGAGAAACCTATGCTATCCCGATCCAATATAAATCTTGCTACATGTTTAGTCATCATTACCTTATGTCTCACTAATATGAAAGGAATCGCCTAGCCACCAAGTTGAATAGGCTAACATACCCTATCTAGTGAAAGCAAGTGCACTTGCTTGAGTTATGGAACAAGCTCCATGAAAAATTCCTTATGATGTGCTTAAGTTTTTGTAAGACTCCCAAGAGAAAATAGAATGTCAATAGATAGATGGTTGAAGAGGATAATGCTGATTTGATAAGAGTGACTCTACCCATCATGGACAACATTCTGTACCTCCAACCTCTAGCCTATTCATAAATTTCTATAATAGCCGATTGCAATCAGTTATAGATGGTCTCTTACTTTAGATAGGGAACCTCAAGTCTTACAAGCATCCTCCAACTCCATAACATGTTGGAAGTCTATTATCTAATGCCTCACTAGAAGATTTAACCTTTGCTTGAATCTAATTCAAGACTAGTCTAGGTTTATCCACTTTCCAAAAGCTTAAAATATTCTAACAATGTTGGAAAAGATCATGGCATTCTATACAGTGGTTGTGTAACTAGAACACAATCATCCACAAAAAGAAAATGAGAAATTAAGATGCTAAAGCTAACTAGATAGTTTAACAACAAGTTGGAACATACAATCACTTTCAGCATTTTGCAAGAGTGCATCTGCATAGATGATAATTAATAAATAGGATATAATGGGCATCCTTGTCTCAATCCTATGGTTGAATGGAAGGCCTTTAAGGGTGTAATATTAATCAAAAAAGTGAAAGAGGGGGGCATCGCACAACCATGAACCCAATCTATGTTTGTGTTATGAAAACATATCTGCTAAAGGAAGCTAAAAAGGAACTTCCACCGAATTGGTGTTATGATATCACTCACTCTGATACCACTTGTTACAGATCCGATACCATCCATTATAGCAGAAAGAAAGAATAAATAAAATAGAATATACAATCAAATACATAGAATAGCCCAAGTGCTACTTTCGTAGGGCATGCAAGCTTCACTATGAAAGAGAAAATAAGTACAAGAGAAAATTCTCACACTCTCAACTCTCTGTACATAAATCTCTCTCAACTAGAAGCTATCCTCACAAAAACTCTCACAAAATCTCTTAAAGAAATCCTCTCATAGGTCTGCCTACTAGGGTCCTCGATGCCTCCAAATGCTTCATATAGAGCAAACTGCTACATCATGCCTCACCGCAGCTGCTCTATCTAATACTCTACTCTGCCTCAATGCTCTACCTGTGTTTGCTTTGCCTGTTGCACACCCTCGATGCTCGTCGAACTCCTCTCTTGATGGCTGCCAAGGCCTCTTCTCATGGCTTCTCTCGGTTCTATTGCCACAAAGCCTCTTAAAGCCCTTAATCCGAGCCCCACTCAATAACAGAGTTCAAACATGATTCAAGAACCACCCTGACCCATCTAATTGCTCCCACATACATAGCCAGCCACTTGATCATGTACCAGACCACTCAAATTGCTCCTGTGAGCCATCACAGCCATCAAATCAAGCCTGCAATGCCCAGGGAGCCGTTAGATCATGCAACAGGCCATCCGATTCACAAAATCAACCATAAACTATAAGAAACACCCTATGAAATGCCATCGATCCATCATGGACCATGCGAAATATTAAAAATTATATCCCAAAGTCAATCATCAGTTTGTTGATGATTGTGCTCACAAATTGTAAAATATATATAAATTTTTATTAATAAAAGTTATTTAGCTTTTTCATCATAATATTATCCATCTTATTTGAACTCCTGTGTTGTGATAAAGTCTTTAAGACTATAATTAATTGACAAAAAAAAATTTATCGCTTAGTCCTTAAAATGTGTTCGCGATCGAATGATATACTGTTAATAAGACGATAGCAATATCGAGTATAGGTTATTGTGTACCATATAAGTTGGTTGTCCTCTTAATCAAAGGGTGTAAAGACACTGATATGGTATGCAGGTGGAATGTAAGAGTGGGCTTTCCTTCTATATCAATGAAATATCTAAATCCCTTCTATTCTCTATGGGATCCTATTCCAGTTGTTGAGTTTCAATAATCTTTTTTTTGAGTGGCTGATCAATCCTCTACTGATCAGGTTCACTTCTATCTGATTGGAATTTCATTTTCCTTTTTTGGGCCTCGGGGAGCACTCCATTCCAGCGAGTAAGCAAAGCATACAACACTGGAATCGAAGACTACAAGCAAAGTGAAAGCCTCTCTTCAGTAAGGAAAGAAGGGAAAGCTAGGAAAGCTGGCCAAACTATTCGAACCGAACGTGACCATTTGTCAAGCACTCTACTGTCAAGAGTAGCTCATGAAGGATATGGATATAAGTGTCCCTCTGACTTGAGATCACCATAGTGACTTGTAAGCAACTCACTATACTTTAGTGCCGGATCATCTGAATCTTTAATTCAGTAATGAAAGGTTACTAGATATAGTCAAGTACTTATCAAATCGGTGCGTGAGTCAAGATGGAATTGATCTCTCTAAATAAGTAGGAGATATGCATCAATGTATTTCAATTTAATAAAATCTTGATCAGGATAATCTATGTAATGGTTTGGAAAGATTGAAATATAATATGGTTGATTATATTAGGGTTGACCATTAAATCATAGGTCACTTTGAGCATGAGGATTAAAAAGATGAATTATACGATAACCATACACCAGTAAGTTCTAGAATATTGCTTTGTAATCTTTCAACCTATCCAGACATTGGATTCTATTGCTAGATGGTTACATCGATTAGTATGAAAAGTTATTCTTCTGCTACTGACTTAGGTTCGAACCTATGGAGTCACATACATTAGAAGATACGGTCTCATCTGATGGTTGAAGAGTCTAATTAGATTGTAACTCTGGTGAAGAGTCCCATTGGGACTAGAACTTTGGAGGAGAGTTTCATTAGACTGAAACTCTGCTATTAATGAAGAATTAATTAGCAATTAGATTGCTAATTGACTCAATTTGATTGAGCAAAGAGCTTTGGATTAAGTCTAATTGAATTAGATTCAGTTTGACTTAGATTAGGTTTGATTTGATCAAGCCTAATTGTAAGAAAAACTTATTCCTGATTTGATCAGGATTTGGGCTCAGTTAATTTCTAATTAGGTTAGAAATTTATTGAGATGATTAGGCTCCTAATTGAATTAGGTTCATTCCTATTATTGGGTTTAAACCAGATTTGATTTGGTTTAGAATTAAATTAAAAATGAAGAGTCCAAGCCAGCAAGGACTCTATCTCTTCCCTTTGCGCCACCTTTGGACCCACCTCTTCTTCTTAATGCCAAAATAGTTTTGGCATTGTGATTTTTGGTGTGAAGAGAGAGGGCACAATAAGGGTGGGAGGCAAAGCATGATGAGTCATAGCCTTATCTCCTGCCTAATTTGAATGTAATCCGAATTAGAGATAAGAAGAAAAGAGATTTTTATGTTTGGAAAGAAGGATGGCGCCAAGAGATTTTTTTCTTGAATTCTTGAAAGAGTTTTTTGACATGAGAAATATCAGATTCCTTCATCACACTAACACCCTTTTTTTTTAATTTTTGGGATGCCAAAATTGGTTTTGGCATGGTGGGTTTGGCGCCCTCCCCTTTGACCCAAAACTCTAATCATTTGTTATTTAAAGGGGGCTCCAATAGTAGATGCCCCATATTATTCTCCTTGCTGGTTTTATTTTTTTACCAGAGCTCTCTCCTCTCTCCTCTTCCTCCTCTAGATCTTCTTCTCCTTAGAAGCATCCAAGAGATTTAAAGAAGAAGAGAAAGTTCAGCCTTTGAAGAACTTTGTAAGCTAGCACTTTCAAGGAGCCTGATCTGCACCGATCTTCATGTGGACGATCTGTAGAGGTCGGATATCTTCGCACGACTGTGAACAATCTGAAGGGACTCTCTCCTATGCGAGATATTTATAGAGATCAGCAATCCATAATCTGGTAATGAGTTTTGAACTTGTTAAACTAGTTTTGATAGATCTAAGGGTTAGATTTAGTCTGCAGCATCGATTATATCAACATAGATTTTTATTTTCAGATTTTAAGTTCATATTAAATCTTATCATAATTTTTGATATGGTAGTCTAGATTAGATTTTATGTATATAAAATAGATTAAAGTATTTAATCTAATAAATTCGCTGTGAAAAATTTTAAAATTACATGCAAGCAACGTCGTACTTTTCTTTCAAATGATATCAGAGCCAGATTCCTTATGATATGATTTAATATACTTTTAGATCTAATTATATGTTATTTAGATTAGATCTAAATATATTTTAATTTCAGATCTGATATTTGATTAGTTTTGTACATGTTAGATTAGATGATCTGAGTAGCAAAGTACTAGGATTGGGTAATCACCAGACTATTCGATCATAGAAGCAAGTAGGGTTACATGATCCTCTCCTCTCATTCAATGGGGTGCTTATGCTATGGTACCTGTGAGGTTCCATGAAGAAGAAAGTAAAAAAAAAAAATTTACTTTCTTGCAAAATTCTAGATTTTGAAATCTAAGGATTTATTGTATGTGATGCAAGTTGTAAAGAAAAATTATTACATCTAATTTTAATAATCAAAATTATTTTAATTTGAAATCATTAAAATTTAGATGTGATCTAAAAAATTTTATAATTTAATGTAAAAAGTTTACATGAGAAACAGTTTCAAAACTTAACCTAAATCTATGTTGATGCTGAAACTTAATTAAGAATTAAGTATAGAGTCGATTAGATCTAGAATTATGATTTAAGATCTAATGACACTACATAAAATATGGGGGCATAGGTTAGCTCAAATCAGATCCTCTAAATTGGGTTAGACCTAAGGTTAGAATCAAAGAGTTAATAGACCATGTAGAGAAATTGATTAAATCTAACCAAATATTTAATTAATTAAATCAGGATTTTTCTAATACAATAGTTATAGATGATCAAGTCCATATCTTTGATTAGATCAAATAGATCTTGATTGTGGCTTAGTGGTTGAATCCAAATCATTAAGCTAGTCAAATCGAAACTAATTAATCAATTGATGTCTAAGGTAAGTTTGATATTTTGATCGGTGGTTTATAATTGGGAGCGACTTACCTGGCCATATTGATGGTGTTTAAAGCAAGCTTAGCATATCCTCCCATCGATCTCACTTACCTGATCAATTTGGTGGATTATATTTTGATTAGATCACTAAGTGATTCGAGTTGACCTTTGCCATTAAAGTGGATCTGTGTGACTGATTTAGGTGTCATTTTAACTAGCATGATCCTAATCCGATTCATTGACTTAGTAAAGTCAGTGGGAGGACTATTGTTTACTGGTTGATCTCTTCTCCTCTCTTCTCTTAATTTATAAATTAAAATCTCTAAATTATTAGATCTCTTAAATGAGATAGTTATGGTGATTACTAAATCATAGCCTCCCATTAAGTTGGGTGATAATGGATCCATTAGTATGATGATCATTGAGGTCCAAAGGCCTGGTGCTCATCTACTATTGGAATTATCATTCATAATATAATGACTTAGTCAAGTTTCTCTAACAAATAGTCAGGTTAGCCGACTAAAGTCGAGTCTGATCATTTAGTAGTTAGATTTTTAAGTATGATCATATTAATGGTTGGACCTAATCAGGGCTTGCAGAGAAGATCAAAGTCAACTGAAAAGTTACCTTAGGCTTAACAAATACTAGCAATTGGTGAAATAATTGGTTAATGAACCTACCCATGAATGCACAAGGATAAGTCGGCCAAAGTCGAACTTGTATGCAGTCTGTGTGGATTCTAGTACCTACTAAACAATTAAAGTAATTCCTCAAATTGGAGATAGAGGCTACCAATTCATACAAAATAGTGGAAGAACCTTTAGACTAAAGTTCATATCTTTAAGATCAATTAATTTATATACTAATTAGATTTTGATTTTTTTTTTGTACAGATATGGTCTCAAATTTATCACTCCGATCACTGTTAGATAGTGAAAAATTGACGGGACCCAATTTTGATAACTGGTATTGAAAATTAAAAATCATTCTGGAGCACGAGTGGATCTTGTATGTCATTACAGATCCGACACCTGAAGAGCCTGCTCCCAATGCCTGTGGCACAGTTTGAGATACTTACTTGAAGTGGCTCAACGATCGCACTACGGTTCATTGTATAATGCAGACTTCTATAAATAATAAGTTCAATCGAAAGTTTGAAGAGACTCAGCCAGAGGACATGCTTAAGGTGTTAAGAGAGTCTTTTAGTACTCCCGACAATATTGAGTGGCACAAGACTAGTTGTATCATTTTCAATACTTGGATGAGGGAAGGAGCATCGATCATCGATAATGTATTATATATGATCAAACAGATCGAGCGTCTGAGCAAACTCGATTTTCTCTTGCATGAACAGCTTAGAAAGGATGCGATCCTGAACTTCCTACCCAAATTCTACCTGTCGTTTCTCGATCATTTTAGAATGATGAAATTTGTAGTCAACTACTATGATCTGTTGGGGTTGCTATAGACTTTTGATAAGGATCACTAGCTCCATAAGAAAATGGTGAATGTAGTAGCAGAATCTTCTTCAGGTGGGCATTATCCCTTTAAAAAAAGAAAGAAAAAAAAAATAAAAAGATGTAAAGTGCTGGGAGTCAGACCCAAAAGTTCAAGTTCAAGGTCGATCAGAGTCAGGCAGAGTGCTTCTATTGTAAGAAGCAGGATCACTGAAGAGGAACTATCCTCAATACTTAGTTTTTTTTGACCTGAATAGGCCGAAGAAAAAGAAGCAATCGATTACTGGATAAGGTAATTATATGATAATACCTTGTAACTTCTCAATTTTTGATACAATAATATGGATATTGGATACTAGTAGTCCTATTAATATTTACAATTCATTGTAGGAACTTCAGATCAGTAGAAGATTTAGAGACGGTGAGAGATTTCTAAACATTGAAGATGGAAGATCAGTTTTAGTTCTAGCTTTAGAAATTATCAAGCTTGTATTTGATTCTTAATTTATTGTTCTTAATGATTATCATTACTATCTCAATTTTCTTTTGAATATCATTTCTGTAGGCCTTTTGATCAAAATAAATTATGAAATTTCAATAAAAAAAAATTTTGTGATATGATTTTTAATGGTGTTACTATAATGTGTGGACAGTTGAACAATAGTATTTATGTTGTATCACGATCTAATGTAATATACATGTCTAATAAATGCCTTAGAATAGTCGATGTCACGGATGCCTACCTTTGGCATTGTAGGCTAGGTCATTTTAATAAGAACAGGATGAACTAGTTGTTGGAAAATGTGTCCCAAAAAGTCAATCGTCAAGCTGTTGACGGTTGAGCAACCAAGTATTGTAATTGATTTGTTAATAAATAAAATATATTTTTGATATTTTCATCATAAGCTTTCATCTTCTAATGAACTTCGTTGTTATGATGAAGTCCTTAGGACTATTTAGATTCGATAAAGAGAGGATTTATCGATTAGTCCTTAAAATAGTTCACGACCAAATGATAGGCTGTTAATAAGGACGACAGCTTCTATCGAGCATAGGTTGCGGTAGGCCATATGGGTTGGTTGTCCTCTTAACCAAAGAGTGTGGAGACACTGGTATGGCATACAGATAAGATGTACTGGTACATCATCATTGAATGTGACCAACTCCAGAGTATTCTGCTGTCAAGAATGTTTCTGATGGGATATAGGTATAAGTGTCCCTTAGACCTGAGATCACCTCAGTGACTTGCAAGCAACTCACTGTACTTTGATACTGGACTAACTGAATTTTTAATTCAGGGACGGAAGGCTTCTGGGCACAGTCAAGTACTTGCGAAGTCAGAGTGTGATCGAGATGGGATTGACCCTCCAAGAGTTGGAGAAGAATGAGTAGCTGTATTTCAATTTAGCAAAACTTTGGCCAGGGTAATCCATCAGATGGATTTAATATTTTGAAATACAATGTGGACAACCTGATCAGAGTTGACAATTGAACTCTGGGGTGTCCTATAATCATTTTGGTCAAGGGGATGAATTATATGAAAACTATATCCGCATGGGTTCTAAGGATGTTGTTCTACACATTCGATCTATCTGATCGTCGAGTACCATTGCTAGATGGTCACTTCGATTGGTATAAAAATTTATTTCTGTACTACCAGTTTAGGTTCGGACCTATGAGATCATACATATTAGAGTTTATGATCCGATCAGATGGTTGATCAACGATTAAGAATCGTTCTAGGGTTAAATGATCAATACGATTGACATTTAACCCAGTGTAAGTGTTACAGGAGGATCGATTAGCAATTCGATTGCTAATTGACTTAATTTGATTAAGCCAATGGGCTGAGATTAAGTCTAATTAAATATGATTTAATTAGATTTAGTTTGGACTTGATTGAATCAAGTCTAATTGGTTTATTGGATAAGTTAAGTGCAAAGAAAAACTAGTCCTAGTTCAACTAGGACTTGGGTCAATCTAATTTTTAATTTGATTAAAAAATTAAATCAGATTTAAATCTAATTTAATCTGATTAAATTAGATTTTTAATTGGGTTAAGACCTATTTTAATTGGGTCGATCTAATTTTGATTTGATTTGATTTGAGAAACCAAATTAAAATAAGTCATAAGATAGAATCCTAGTAAGACTAGGATTCTACCTTGCGCCACATAAGCCTTCCCCACGCTCTCTCTCTCATTCAACGCCAATCTCCTCTTATTTTGTGTGACAAAAGCTCTCTCCCAGGTCTCTCCCATGTTCACAAAAGGTTTCCTCTCTTCTTTCTTACATGGAAGGTGGTTTGGATCAAATCAAAGAGGAATAAGTTTGGATTTCGAATTCTATGAGATAGAGTGTTAGAAATTCAAAACTCTTTCAATTTTGCATCGAATTTATCCAAATTTTTTTGAAATTTTCATGGCTTTTAGGGTACACATTATGCACCCTTTGCTAATAATCCATGCACAAAAATAAGGAGGAAGTGCTCAAGAGTTGGGCACCCCTTATCTTACCATGTTTGGATAAGCCTTGACTAAGTATTTGACCTAGACAAGGACTCTATCATATCTCTCTGTATAAAATGAGTTTCTTCATGAGATTTTTGGAGAAGATAGAGATTTAAGAGACCTTTGGGCCATCCAAAAATCAAAGGGAAAGACCTTTGGGTTGTGGAGATATAATAGATACAAGTTAGGGTGTCTAGAGAGAGAAACGAGAAGAAGAAGAGGGTCTTCTTCTAGGATTGTTTGTTTTCATATCTTTCCTCCCTCCATATTGAGTTTTCTGAGAGCGTATCAGATCTGAAACTCCTCCTCCTACTTTTCATCTTTGGAAGAGTCTAAATCAAGAAGAAGGAGGCACCTGATCAACCATCAAAGAAGGATCAGCATAGTACTAGCATACTGTGCTGATTTTCTGAAGCAGGACTTCTGATCGAGATTCGTGGGCTCATGTGGATGACTCCTAAAGACCGGACATGTGTGCGGCTTGCAACATCATCCTCAAGTCCGGATTAGTGAGGTTAGAATGTCTAACTTGCAAGATAATAGATATGATCTATTGTTTAATACATCATTAGATGTAGTATAGAAACATGTTGATATGATCAACATATAGTTCATGCTGTATATATATTTTTTAATTTTTGATTTAATGATATATAATAATCATGTAATAGAATCTTAGATCTAGAGATTCTCTAATTTTAGAAAATAAATTTTGATTTATTTTAGTCTTCCGCTGTATGATCTTGAAAAAGTTTCAAGATCTAACCCTGAAACCCTAGATCTGGTTCCTACAATTGGTATCAGAGCCAAGGTTCTTTATTACATGATTATTTATACATGCTTAGATTATTTCTTAGATTAGATTTAATTTATAATCTGATTATTAAATCTAAAATTAAAATTTTAGATCAATCACGAACTGCAAGGTTGTCCTGCTGTAAGGTTTACCCCTTACAGTGCAAAGGTTGTCTTAGTTTGTGTAGATCTATCTTTAATCATAAATTTGTTAGATATGATTTAGATTAAATTTATAATTTATTAGATTTAAAAAGTATTTAAATCTAAAATAAAATCTCTTTGTTAATAATTTTTGTGCAAAGAAATTGCTTAAAGTTAAAATTGTTTCAATTACATGAACCTGTTTAGATTAGATCTAAAGTAGTTTCATATTTATTTCACTTGCATCTTGATTATGAATCAAACATGCAATATGGTTGGTAGAATCATATTGTAAAATTATTTTACAAATATAAAAATTATTTTTTAAAAAGCAGAACCCAACCCTCAACCCAAAACTTAATTAAGAATTAAGAAGTTGTTTGATTAGGTTCTAGGATTGTGAATTGAAGAACCTAAGACACAAACTATAACACATTGGGTTAATGGGTTAGTGGGAATTAGGTCCATTAATTGGGTTAGACCTACGGTTAGATTAAAGATGGACTTAATTAGAGAATTGACTAAATCTAATCAATTATTGTCTTAGATTAGGTCAAGGATTCTCTAGATCAATTACAATAGTTGTAGTTGGTCAAGTCCATGTCTTTAACGAGAACCAAATGGACTTGATTCTTGACTAAGCGGTCTAGCACGAACTGTTAGGTTGATCTAATCGAAACTAATTAAACCAGTTGGTGTCTAAGGTAAACCAGACCGGTGGTTTTTAATTGGGAGCCCGCTTACCTGACCATTTCTGATGGTGTCTAAGGCAAGCTTTGGCAGACCCTCCCACTGATCGAACTTACTTGGCCTCTTAATGAAATTATGTTTTGATCGGATCACTTGACTATTCGAGCTGACCCATGTCAGCTAGGTAAATCAATGTAACTGATTTAGGTGCTCCTAGACTAGCCCTTTTAATGGTCTCCCTTAAGCTGACTTGGTGAAGCCAGTGGGAGGATCATGATAAGCTGGTTCATCTGACCTCATCCTCTAAATTATTTAAATCCTCTAAAATTATTAGGTCCTTAAAATAATAAAATTATGGAGATAACTAAGTCATAGCCTCCCATTAAGGTGTTTGATAATGAGTCCATTAACTCAATAATCATTGCAGATCCAAAGACCTGGTGCTTGTTGACTAATGGAATTATCACTCATCATATGACAACTTGGAAGTGTCTCTCTAATGGTGGTTAGGTGAGCCAACCAAAGTTGGGCTTAATCATTCGTTGGTTAGATACACCAAGTATGATCATGTTAATGGTTGGACCTAATCGGATCCTTACAGTGGAGGCCAAAGCCTACTGATTAGTTTTCTGGGGCAAAATTAAAATTACTACAAATTATTTAAAGAAACAATTGGTTATGAACCTATCCTTAGATGTACATGGGTTGGCCAACCAAAGTTGGACTTGTGTGCAGTCTAAGTGGATTCTAGTACCCACTAAGGAATTAGGATAATTCCTCTAATTGGAGGTAGAGGCTACCAATTCGAATAAAATAGTGGGAGAAACCTTTTGATTAAAGTCTAAATCTTTAGGTTTAATGAATCAATTACTAATTAGGTTATGGTTCTCCTTTGTGCAAATATGGCCACTTCCCTATCGCTCCGATCATTGTTGGACAATGATAAGTTGGTGGGATCCAATTTCGATAGCTGGTATCGAAAGTTGAAGATAGTTCTGGAGCATGAACGGATCCTATATGTGATAATGGATCTTGTACCTAAGGAGCCAGCTGTCAATGCATGTGGAACAATCAGAGACACTTATCAAAAGTGGCTCAGTGACCGAACCATGGTGCGCTGTATCATGCTGGCTGCCATGAGCGATGAGTTCAGTCGCAGATTCGAGATGGCTCAGTCAAAGGACATGCTTCAAGTGTTGGAGGATGCCTTTGGCACACCCGATGACGTGGAGAGGCACAAGACTAGTTGTGCCATCTTCAACGCCAAAATGCGGGATGGTGCCTCTATCACTGATCATGTATTGTACATGATCGAGCTGATGGAACGATTGAGCAAGCTCGGCTTTCCCTTGCATGAGCAGCTTGAGAAATATGCAATACTGAACTCGCTGAGTCTTATCTCCCATTCCTCACTCATTATAGAATGACAAAGCCTGAAGTAAACTATCACGGGCTACTGGGGTTGCTTCAGAACTTTGAGAAGGATCACCAACTCCTCAAAGAGTCGGTGAACTTAGTGGGAGGATCGTCTTCTGGTTCTCGATCCTTTGAGAAAGGGAAGAAGAACAAGAAGAAGAAAGTGAAGAAGGTGCAAGTTCAGGCTGGGACATCAGTGCAGAGCCAGACCAAAAAGATCAAGCCTGATAAGAGTCTATTCTACTAGCAAGCACCCTAGATTAGATAGTGTGTCAGATATCTACTTATGGCATTGGAGGCTAGGTCATATAAACAAGAACAGAATAAACAGGTTGACTCAAGAGAAAATCCTCGAAGTCAGTGATTGTGAATCACTTCCAACCTGTGAATCCTATCTTCTTGGTAAAATGACTAAGTCACCTTTTACTGGAAAAGGTGAGAGAGCTACTGAGCTCTTGGGCCTAGTACATACTGATGTATGCAGGCCCATGAGCACCAGTGCTAGAGATGGATATTTCTACTTCATAACTTTCACGGATGACCTATCCTGATATGGATATGTCTATCTGATAAAATATAAGTCGGATTCATTTAAAATGTTCAAACGATTCCGAAGTGAAGTAGAAAAATAAACTGGAAAGAGTATTAAAACTCTTCGATCTGATCGAAGAGGAGAATACCTTTCTAGTGAGTTTCTTACATATCTAGGAGAGAATGGGATTCTCTCCCAATGGACTCCTCCAGGAACACCACAGCATAATGGTGTGTCTGAAAGGAGGAATCGGACTCTGTTAGATATGGTCCGATTCATGATGGGTTTTGCTAGTTTGCCGATATCCTTCTAGGGATATGCACTCGAATCGATCTGTTATCTGTTAAATAGGGTTCCAAGTAAGTCTGTAATTAAGACTCCATATGAGATATGGACAGGATGTAAGCCAGCACTTTCACACCTTAGGGTCTGGGGGTGCCCGACCTATGTCAAACGATTAGTCACAGACAAACTTGGACCTAGGTCTGACAAATGCTCATTCATAGGGTACCCCAAAGAGATAAAAGAATATTTTTTCTACCATGCTGATGAACAAAAGGTGTTCGTCAGTCTTAAGGCAATTTTTTTGAAAAAAGAGTTCCTTGGTGAAGGAACCGTTGCCTCTAAGATTGAACTTGATGAAGTTCAACAGGTAGAAGGACCGACACCAATAGCTGAACCTGAGTCGGATATGATTAGATCAGATCCGGAGCCCAATGTACCTGCACCATTAAGGCAATCCGGTAGAGTACCGTGTCAGCCGGACAGATACTACGGTTTCTTGGTCCGGGAAAGTGATCCCATCGAACTTGATGAGAATAATGAGGATCCGATCACCTATATGGATGCAATGCAGAGATCTGATTCTGAGAAATGGCTTGAAGCCATGAAATCCAAAATAGAGTCCATGAAGGTCAACGATGTATGGACATTGGTTGACCCACCTGAAAGGGTTAAACCCATTGGGTGTAAATGGGTCTTCAAAAGGAAGAGGGGCGCAGACAGAAAGGTGGAGACCTATAAAGCCCGTCTGATCGCCAAGGGGTATCGTCAACATTATGGTATTGACTATGACGAGACGTTTTCTCCTGTGGCAATGCTCAAATCCATTCGGATAATGCTTACAATAGCTGCCCATCTGGATTATGAGATCTGGCAGATGGATGTAAAGACAGCTTTCCTGAATGGAGAGCTGACCGAAGAGGTGTATATGATACAACCTGAGGGGTTTATATCCACAGATGAGTCCAAGGTGTGCAAGCTTCAGATATCCATTTATGGATTGAAGCAAGCTTCTCGGAGTTAGAACATACATTTTGATAAGGAGATCAAAACGTATGGCTTCATTAAGAATGGAGAAGAGCCCTACATCTATAAATGGGCAAATGGTCCAGTTGTGGTATTCCTTATCTTGTATGTGGATGATATTCTCTTAATCGGGATGACATCCCCGCACTACAGGGAATAAAAGTTTGGTTGTCATCACAGTTCTCCATGAAGGACTTGGGTGAAGCATCCTACATCCTAGGGATAAAGATCTATAGGTATAGATCTAAAAGGATGCTTGGGTTATCCCAGTCCATGTACATAGACACTGTGCTGAAGAGGTTCAGCATGGAGAATTTCAAGAAGGGCTATCTGCCGATAGGCCATGAAATTTCTCTCTCTAAGAAAGATTATCTGACAACTCCTGAAGAGAGAGAACGTATGAGTAGAGTCCCATATGCTTCAACCGTGGGATCTATCATGTACGCCATGACATGTACAAGACCAGATGTAGCATACTCACTAGGAGTAGTGAGTAGATACCAATCTGATCTTGAAGAAAATCACTGGAAAATGGTTAAAGCCATCCTTAAGTATTTGAGAAATACTAAGGACCAATGGTTGGTTTATGACGAGTCAGATCTGAAACTTGTGGGGTTCACAGACTCTAGCTTTCAATCTGACCATGATGACAGCAGGAGCGTGTCGGGTTATATCTTTACTCTGAATGATGGAGCCATCTGCTGGAAGAGTTCCAAGCAGCATACTGTGGCGGACTCTATTTGTGAAGCGGAGTACATCGCAGCATCGGGTGCCATGAAGGAAGCTGTGTGGCTGAGAAAATTCATCAATGAGCTCGGAGTAGTACCCTCCTTCGATGGTCCGGTCCTGCTCTACTGCGACAGCACTGGTGCCATAGCTTAGACGAAGGAACCCAAAGCACATCAGCGGACGAAGCACATCTTGCGCCGCTTCCACCTGGTCCGGGAGATCGTGGATCGAGGTGACGTCGACCTTCAGAAGATCGACGGAAAGGAGAACCTGGCCGACCCCTTCACTAAAGCCCTGGCGATAAAGGAGTTCGACAACCACAAGTCGAAGATGGGTATTAGATACTGTGCTGAGTGGCTTTAGGACAAGTGGGAGTTGTTGAAAAATATGTCCCTAAAAGCCAATCGCCAAGCTGTTGACGGTTGAGCAACCAAGTATTTGTAATTGATTTGTTAATAAATAAAATATATTTGGCATTTTCATTATAAGCTTTCATCTTTTAATGAACTTCGTTGTTATGATGAAGTCCTTAGGACTATTTAGATTCGATAAAGAGAGGATTTATCGATTAGTCCTTAAAATAGTTCACGACCAAATGATAGGCTGTTAATAAGGACGACAGCTTCTATCGAGCATAGGTTGCTGTAGGCCATATGGGTTGGTTGTCCTCTTAACCAAAGAGTGTGGAGACACTGGTATGGCATACAGGTGAGATGTACTCATACATCATCATTGAACGTGACCAACTCCAGAGTATTCTGCTGTCGAGAATATCTCTGATGGGATATAGGTATAAGTGTCCCTTAGACCTGAGATCGCCTCAGTGACTTGCAAGCAACTCACTGTGCTTTGGTACTGGACTAACTGAATTTTTAATTCAGGGACGGAAGGCTTCTGGGCACAGTCAAGTACTTACAAAGTCAGATTGTGTTCGAGATGGGATTGACCACTCCAAGAGTTGGAGAAGAATGAGTCGCTGTATTTCAATTTAGCAAAACCTTGGCCAGGATAATCCATCAGATGTATTTGATATTTTGAAATACAATGTGGACAACTTGATCAGAGTTGACAGTTGAACTTTGGGGTGTCCTATGATCATTTTGGTCAAGGGGATGAATTATATGAAAACTATATCCGCATGAGTTCTAAGGATGTTGTTCTACACATTCGACCTATCCGGTCATCGGATACCATTGCTAGATGGTCACTTTGATTGGTATAAGAATTTATTTCTATGCTACCGGCTTAGGTTTGGACCTATGAGGTCATACACATTAGAGTTCATGATCCGATCGGATGGTTGATCAACGATTAAGAATCGTTCTAGGGTTAAATGATCAATACGATTGACATTTAACCCAGTGCAAGTGTTGCAGGAGGATCGATTAGCAATTCGATTACTAATTTGCTTAATTTGAATAATAAACCAATGGGCTGAGATTAAGTCTAATTAAATATAATTTAATTAGATTTGGTTTGGGCTTGATTGGATCAAGTCCAATTGATTTATTGGATAAGCTAAGTGTAAGGAAAAACTAGTCCTAGTTCAACTAGGACTTGAAACAATCTAATTTCTAATTTGATTAAAAAATTAAATCAGATTTAAATCTAATTTAATATGATTAAATTAAGTTCTTAATTGGGTTAAGACCTATTTTAATTGGATTGATCTAATTTTGGTTTGATTTGGTTTGAGAAATCAAATTAAAACAAGTCATAAGATAGAATCCTAGTAAGACTAGGATTCCACCTTGCGCCACATAAGCCTTCCCCACGCCCTCTCTCTCATTCAACGCCAATCTCTTCTTATTTTGTGTGACAAAAAGCCCTCTCCCAAGTCTCTCCCATGTTCACAAAAAGTTTTTCTCTCTTTTTTCTTACATGGAAGGTGGTTTGGATCAAATCAAAGAGGAATAAGTTTGGATTTCGAATTCTATGAGATAGAGTTTTAGAAATCCAAAACTCTTTCAATTTTATACCGAATTTATTCATTTTTTTTTTGAAATTTTTGTGAATTTTAGGGTACACATTGTGCACCTTTTGCTAGTGATCCATGCACAAAAATAAGGAGGAGGTGCTCAAGAGTTGGGCGCCCTTTATCTTGCCATATTTTGATAAGCCTTAACTAGGTATTTGACCTAGACAAGGACTCTATCATATCTCTCTGTATAAAATGAGTTTTCTTTATAAAATTTTTTAAAAAGATAGAGATTTGAGATACCTTTGGGCCATCCAAAAATTAGAGAGAAAGACCTTTGGGTCATGGAGATATAATAGACACAATTTAGGGTGTCTAGAGAGAGAAACGAGAAGAAGAAGAGGGTCTTCTTCTAGGGTTGTTTGT
>NC_025996.2:100726269-100762472 GCF_000442705.2 Elaeis guineensis | reverse complement strand
TTATCATTTTGGTCAAGGGGATGAATTATATGAAAACTATATCCGCATGGGTTCTAAGGATGTTGTTCTACACATTCGACCTATCCGGTCGTCGGGTACCATTGCTAGATGGTCACTTCGATTGGTAAAAATTTATTCCTGTACTACCGGCTTAGGTTCGGACCTATGAGGTCACACACATTAGAGTTCATGATCCGATCGGATGGTTGATCAACGATTAAGAATCGTTCTAGGGTTAAATGATCAATACGATTGACATTTAACCCAGTGCAAGTGTTGCAGGAGGATCGATTAGCAATTCGATTGCTAATTGGCTTAATTTGATTAAGCCAATGGGCTGAGATTAAGTCTAATTAAATATGATTTAATTAGATTTAGTTTGGGCTTGATTGGATCAAGTCCAATTGGTTTATTGGATAAGCCAAGTGCAAGGAAAAACTAGTCCTAGTTCAACTAGGACTTGGGTCAATCTAATTTCTAATTTGATTAGAAAATTAAATCAGATTTAAATCTAATTTAATCTGATTAAATTAGGTTCTTAATTGGGTTAAGACCTATTTTAATTGGGTTGATCTAATTTTGATTTGATTTGGTTTGAAAACCAAATTAAAACAAGTCATAAGATAGAATCCTAGTAAGACTAGGATTCCACCTTGCGCCACATAAGCCTTCCCACGCCCTCTCTCTTATTCAACGCCAATCTCCACTTATTTTGTGTGACAAAAGCCCTCTCCCAGTCTCTCCCACGTTCACAAAAGGTTCCTCTCTTCTTTCTTACATGGAAGGTGGTTTGGATCAAATCAAAGAGGAATAAGTTTGGATTTCGAATTCTATGAGATAGAGTGTTAGAAATTCAAAACTCTTTCAATTTTGCATCGAATTTATCCAAATTTTTTTGAAATTTTCATGGCTTTTAGGGTACACATTATGCACCCTTTGCTAATAATCCATGCACAAAAATAAGGAGGAAGTGCTCAAGAGTTGGGCACCCCTTATCTTACCATGTTTGGATAAGCCTTGACTAAGTATTTGACCTAGACAAGGACTCTATCATAATCTCTCTGTATAAAACGAGTTTCTTCATGAGATTTTTGGATAAGATAGAGATTTAAGAGACCTTTGGGCCATCCAAAAATCAAAGGGAAAGACCTTTGGGTTGTGGAGATATAATAGATACAAGTTAGGGTGTCTAGAGAGAGAAACGAGAAGAAGAAGAGGGTCTTCTTCTAGGATTGTTTGTTTTCATATCTTTCCTCCTCCATATTGGAGTTTTCTGAGAGCGTATCAGATCTGAAACTCCTCTCCTACTTTTTCATCTTTGGAAGAGTCTAAATCAAGAAGAAGGAGGGCACCTGATCAACCATCAAAGAAGGATCAGCATAGTACTAGCATACTGTGCTGATTTTCTGAAGCAGGACTTCTGATCGAGATTCGTGGGCTCATGTGGATGACTCCTAAAGACCGGACATGTGTGCGGCTTGCAACATCATCCTCAAGTCCGGATTAGTGAGGTTAGAATGTCTAACTTGCAAGATAATAGATATGATCTATTGTTTAATACATCATTAGATGTAGTATAGAAACATGTTGATATGATCAACATATAGTTCATGCTGTATATATATTTTTAATTTTTGATTTAATGATATATAATAATCATGTAATAGAATCTTAGATCTAGAGATTCTCTAATTTTAGAAAATAAATTTTGATTTATTTTAGTCTTCCGCTGTATGATCTTGAAAAAGTTTCAAGATCTAACCCTGAAACCCTAGATCTGGTTCCTACAATTGGTATCAGAGCCAAGGTTCTTATTACATGATTATTTATACATGCTTAGATTATTTCTTAGATTAGATTTAATTTATAATCTGATTATTAATCTAAAATTAAAATTTTAGATCAATCACGAACTGCAAGTTGTCCTGCTGTAAGGTTTACCCCTTACAGTGCAAAGGTTGTCTTAGTTTGTGTAGATCTATCTTTAATCATAAATTTGTTAGATATGATTTAGATTAAATTTATAATTTATTAGATTTAAAAAGTATTTAAATCTAAAATAAAATCTCTTTGTTAATAATTTTTGTGCAAAGAAATTGCTTAAAGTTAAAATTGTTTCAATTACATGAACCTGTTTAGATTAGATCTAAAGTAGTTTCATATTTATTTCACTTGCATCTTGATTATGAATCAAACATGCAATATGGTTGGTAGAATCATATTGTAAAATTATTTTACAAATATAAAAATTATTTTTTAAAAAGCAGAACCCAACCCTCAACCCAAAACTTAATTAAGAATTAAGAAGTTGTTTGATTAGGTTCTAGGATTGTGAATTGAAGAACCTAAGACACAAACTATAACACATTGGGTTAATGGGTTAGTGGGAATTAGGTCCATTAATTGGGTTAGACCTACGGTTAGATTAAAGATGGACTTAATTAGAGAATTGACTAAATCTAATCAATTATTGTCTTAGATTAGGTCAAGGATTCTCTAGATCAATTACAATAGTTGTAGTTGGTCAAGTCCATGTCTTTAACGAGAACCAAATGGACTTGATTCTTGACTAAGCGGTCTAGCATGAACTGTTAGGTTGATCTAATCGAAACTAATTAAACCAGTTGGTGTCTAAGGTAAACCAGACCGGTGGTTTTTAATTGGGAGCCCGCTTACCTGACCATTTCTGATGGTGTCTAAGGCAAGCTTTGGCAGACCCTCCCACTGATCGAACTTACTTGGCCTCTTAATGAAATTATGTTTTGATCGGATCACTTGACTATTCGAGCTGACCCATGTCAGCTAGGTAAATCAGTGTAACTGATTTAGGTGCTCCTAGACTAGCCCTTTTAATGGTCTCCCTTAAGCTGACTTGGTGAAGCCAGTGGGAGGATCATGATAAGCTGGTTCATCTGACCTCATCCTCTAAATTATTTAAATCCTCTAAAATTATTAGGTCCTTAAAATAATAAAATTATGGAGATAACTAAGTCATAGCCTCCCATTAAGGTGTTTGATAATGAGTCCATTAACTCAATAATCATTGCAGATCCAAAGACCTGGTGCTTGTTGACTAATGGAATTATCACTCATCATATGACAACTTGGAAGTGTCTCTCTAATGGTGGTTAGGTGAGCCAACCAAAGTTGGGCTTAATCATTCGTTGGTTAGATACACCAAGTATGATCATGTTAATGGTTGGACCTAATCGGATCCTTACAGTGGAGGCCAAAGCCTACTGATTAGTTTTCTGGGGCAAATTAAAATTACTACAAATTGTTTAAAGAAACAATTGGTTATGAACCTATCCTTAGATGTACATGGGTTGGCCAACCAAAGTTGGACTTGTGTGCAGTCTAAGTGGATTCTAGTACCCACTAAGGAATTAGGATAATTCCTCGAATTGGAGGTAGAGGCTACCAATTCGAATAAAATAGTGGGAGAAACCTTTTGATTAAAGTCTAAATCTTTAGGTTTAATGAATCAATTACTAATTAGGTTATGGTTCTCCTTTGTGCAAATATGGCCACTTCCCTATCGCTCCGATCATTGTTGGACAATGATAAGTTGGTGGGATCCAATTTCGATAGCTGGTATCGAAAGTTGAAGATAGTTCTGGAGCATGAACGGATCCTATATGTGATAATGGATCTTGTACCTAAGGAGCCAGCTGTCAATGCATGTGGAACAATCAGAGACACTTATCAAAAGTGGCTCAGTGACTGAACCATGGTGCGCTGTATCATGCTGGCTGCCATGAGCGATGAGTTCAGTCGCAGATTCGAGATGGCTCAGTCAAAGGACATGCTTCAAGTGTTGGAGGATGCCTTTGGCACACCCGATGACGTGGAGAGGCACAAGACTAGTTGTGCCATCTTCAACGCCAAAATGCGGGATGGTGCCTCTATCACTGATCATGTATTGTACATGATCGAGCTGATGGAACGATTGAGCAAGCTCGGCTTTCCCTTGCATGAGCAGCTTGAGAAATATGCAATACTGAACTCGCTGAGTCTTATCTCCCATTCCTCACTCATTATAGAATGACAAAGCCTGAAGTAAACTATCACGGGCTACTGAGGTTGCTTCAGAACTTTGAGAAGGATCACCAACTCCTCAAAGAGTCGGTGAACTTAGTGGGAGGATCGTCTTCTGGTTCTCGATCCTTTGAGAAAGGGAAGAAGAACAAGAAGAAGAAAGTGAAGAAGGTGCAAGTTCAGGCTGGAACATCAGTGCAGAGCCAGACCAAAAAGATCAAGCCTGATAAGAGTCTATTCTACTAGCAAGCACCCTAGATTAGATAGTGTGTCAGATATCTACTTATGGCATTGGAGGCTAGGTCATATAAACAAGAACAGAATAAACAGGTTGACTCAAGAGAAAATCCTCGAAGTCAGTGATTGTGAATCACTTCCAACCTGTGAATCCTATCTTCTTGGTAAAATGACTAAGTCACCTTTTACTGGAAAAGGTGAGAGAGCTACTGAGCTCTTGGGCCTAGTACATACTGATGTATGCAGGCCCATGAGCACCAGTGCTAGAGATGGATATTTCTACTTCATAACTTTCACGGATGACCTATCCTGATATGGATATGTCTATCTGATAAAATATAAGTCGGATTCATTTAAAATGTTCAAACGATTCCGAAGTGAAGTAGAAAAATAAACTGGAAAGAGTATTAAAACTCTTCGATCTGATCGAAGAGGAGAATACCTTTCTAGTGAGTTTCTTACATATCTAGGAGAGAATGGGATTCTCTCCCAATGGACTCCTCCAGGAACACCACAGCATAATGGTGTGTCTGAAAGGAGGAATCGGACTCTGTTAGATATGGTCCGATTCATGATGGGTTTTGCTAGTTTGCCGATATCCTTCTAGGGATATGCACTCGAATCGATCTGTTATCTGTTAAATAGGGTTCCAAGTAAGTCTGTAATTAAGACTCCATATGAGATATGGACAGGATGTAAGCCAGCACTTTCACACCTTAGGGTCTGGGGGTGCCCGACCTATGTCAAACGATTAGTCACAGACAAACTTGGACCTAGGTCTGACAAATGCTCATTCATAGGGTACCCCAAAGAGATAAAAGAATATTTTTTCTACCATGCTGATGAACAAAAGGTGTTCGTCAGTCTTAAGGCAATTTTTTTGAAAAAAGAGTTCCTTGGTGAAGGAACCGTTGCCTCTAAGATTGAACTTGATGAAGTTCAACAGGTAGAAGGACCGACACCAATAGCTGAACCTGAGTCGGATATGATTAGATCAGATCCGGAGCCCAATGTACCTGCACCATTAAGGCAATCCGGTAGAGTACCGTGTCAGCCGGACAGATACTACGGTTTCTTGGTCCGGGAAAGTGATCCCATCGAACTTGATGAGAATAATGAGGATCCGATCACCTATATGGATGCAATGCAGAGATCTGATTCTGAGAAATGGCTTGAAGCCATGAAATCCAAAATAGAGTCCATGAAGGTCAACGATGTATGGACATTGGTTGACCCACCTGAAAGGGTTAAACCCATTGGGTGTAAATGGGTCTTCAAAAGGAAGAGGGGCGCAGACAGAAAGGTGGAGACCTATAAAGCCCGTCTGATCGCCAAGGGGTATCGTCAACATTATGGTATTGACTATGACGAGACGTTTTCTCCTGTGGCAATGCTCAAATCCATTCGGATAATGCTTACAATAGCTGCCCATCTGGATTATGAGATCTGGCAGATGGATGTAAAGACAGCTTTCCTGAATGGAGAGCTGACCGAAGAGGTGTATATGATACAACCTGAGGGGTTTATATCCACAGATGAGTCCAAGGTGTGCAAGCTTCAGATATCCATTTATGGATTGAAGCAAGCTTCTCGGAGTTAGAACATACATTTTGATAAGGAGATCAAAACGTATGGCTTCATTAAGAATGGAGAAGAGCCCTACATCTATAAATGGGCAAATGGTCCAGTTGTGGTATTCCTTATCTTGTATGTGGATGATATTCTCTTAATCGGGATGACATCCCCGCACTACAGGGAATAAAAGTTTGGTTGTCATCACAGTTCTCCATGAAGGACTTGGGTGAAGCATCCTACATCCTAGGGATAAAGATCTATAGGTATAGATCTAAAAGGATGCTTGGGTTATCCCAGTCCATGTACATAGACACTGTGCTGAAGAGGTTCAGCATGGAGAATTTCAAGAAGGGCTATCTGCCGATAGGCCATGAAATTTCTCTCTCTAAGAAAGATTATCTGACAACTCCTGAAGAGAGAGAACGTATGAGTAGAGTCCCATATGCTTCAACCGTGGGATCTATCATGTACGCCATGACATGTACAAGACCAGATGTAGCATACTCACTAGGAGTAGTGAGTAGATACCAATCTGATCTTGAAGAAAATCATTGGAAAATGGTTAAAGCCATCCTTAAGTATTTGAGAAATACTAAGGACCAATGGTTGGTTTATGACGAGTCAGATCTGAAACTTGTGGGGTTCACAGACTCTAGCTTTCAATCTGACCATGATGACAGCAGGAGCGTGTCGGGTTATATCTTTACTCTGAATGATGGAGCCATCTGCTGGAAGAGTTCCAAGCAGCATACTGTGGCGGACTCTATTTGTGAAGCGGAGTACATCGCAGCATCGGGTGCCATGAAGGAAGCTGTGTGGCTGAGAAAATTCATCAATGAGCTCGGAGTAGTACCCTCCTTCGATGGTTCGATCCTGCTCTACTGCGACAGCACTGGTGCCATAGCTTAGACGAAGGAACCCAAAGCACATCAGCGGACGAAGCACATCTTGCGCCGCTTCCACCTGGTCCGGGAGATCGTGGATCGAGGTGACGTCGACCTTCAGAAGATCGACGGAAAGGAGAACCTGGCCGACCCCTTCACTAAAGCCCTGGCGATAAAGGAGTTCGACAACCACAAGTCGAAGATGGGTATTAGATACTGTGCTGAGTGGCTTTAGGACAAGTGGGAGTTGTTGAAAAATATGTCCCTAAAAGCCAATCGCCAAGCTGTTGACGGTTGAGCAACCAAGTATTGTAATTGATTTGTTAATAAATAAAATATATTTGGCATTTTCATTATAAGCTTTCATCTTTTAATGAACTTCGTTGTTATGATGAAGTCCTTAGGACTATTTAGATTCGATAAAGAGAGGATTTATCGATTAGTCCTTAAAATAGTTCACGACCAAATGATAGGCTGTTAATAAGGACGACAGCTTCTATCGAGCATAGGTTGCTGTAGGCCATATGGGTTGGTTGTCCTCTTAACCAAAGAGTGTGGAGACACTGGTATGGCATACAGGTGAGATGTACTCATACATCATCATTGAACGTGACCAACTCCAGAGTATTCTGCTGTCGAGAATATCTCTGATGGGATATAGGTATAAGTGTCCCTTAGACCTGAGATCGCCTCAGTGACTTGCAAGCAACTCACTGTGCTTTGGTACTGGACTAACTGAATTTTTAATTCAGGGACGGAAGGCTTCTGGGCACAGTCAAGTACTTACAAAGTCAGATTGTGTTCGAGATGGGATTGACCACTCCAAGAGTTGGAGAAGAATGAGTCGCTGTATTTCAATTTAGCAAAACCTTGGCCAGGATAATCCATCAGATGTATTTGATATTTTGAAATACAATGTGGACAACTTGATCAGAGTTGACAGTTGAACTTTGGGGTGTCCTATGATCATTTTGGTCAAGGGGATGAATTATATGAAAACTATATCCGCATGAGTTCTAAGGATGTTGTTCTACACATTCGACCTATCCGGTCATCGGATACCATTGCAGATGGTCACTTTGATTGGTATAAGAATTTATTTCTATGCTACCGGCTTAGGTTTGGACCTATGAGGTCATACACATTAGAGTTCATGATCCGATCGGATGGTTGATCAACGATTAAGAATCGTTCTAGGGTTAAATGATCAATACGATTGACATTTAACCCAGTGCAAGTGTTGCAGGAGGATCGATTAGCAATTCGATTACTAATTTGCTTAATTTGAATAATAAACCAATGGGCTGAGATTAAGTCTAATTAAATATAATTTAATTAGATTTGGTTTGGGCTTGATTGGATCAAGTCCAATTGATTTATTGGATAAGCTAAGTGTAAGGAAAAACTAGTCCTAGTTCAACTAGGACTTGAAACAATCTAATTTCTAATTTGATTAAAAAATTAAATCAGATTTAAATCTAATTTAATATGATTAAATTAAGTTCTTAATTGGGTTAAGACCTATTTTAATTGGATTGATCTAATTTTGGTTTGATTTGGTTTGAGAAATCAAATTAAAACAAGTCATAAGATAGAATCCTAGTAAGACTAGGATTCCACCTTGCGCCACATAAGCCTTCCCCACGCCCTCTCTCTCATTCAACGCCAATCTCTTCTTATTTTGTGTGACAAAAGCCCTCTCCCAAGTCTCTCCCATGTTCACAAAAAGTTTTCTCTCTTTTTTCTTACATGGAAGGTGGTTTGGATCAAATCAAAGAGGAATAAGTTTGGATTTCGAATTCTATGAGATAGAGTTTTAGAAATCCAAAACTCTTTCAATTTTATACCGAATTTATCCATTTTTTTTTGAAATTTTTGTGAATTTTAGGGTACACATTGTGCACCTTTTGCTAGTGATCCATGCACAAAAATAAGGAGGAGGTGCTCAAGAGTTGGGCGCCCTTTATCTTGCCATATTTTGATAAGCCTTAACTAGGTATTTGACCTAGACAAGGACTCTATCATATCTCTCTGTATAAAATGAGTTTCTTTATAAAATTTTTTAAAAAGATAGAGATTTGAGATACCTTTGGGCCATCCAAAAATTAGAGAGAAAGACCTTTGGGTCATGGAGATATAATAGACACAATTTAGGGTGTCTAGAGAGAGAAACGAGAAGAAGAAGAGGGTCTTCTTCTAGGGTTGTTTGTTTTCATATCTTTCCTCCCTCCATCTTGAGTTTTCTGAGAGTGTCTTAGATCTAAAACTCCTCCTCTTACTTTTCATCTTTGGAAGAGTCCAAATCAAGAAGAAGGAGGCACCTGATCAACCATCAAAGAAGGATCAGCGCAGTACTAGCATACTGTGCTGATTTCCTGAAGCAGGACTTCTGATCGAGATTCGTGGGCTCGTGTGGACGACTCCTAGAGGCCGAACACATGTGCAGCTTGCAACATCATCCTCAAGCCCGGATCAGCGAGGTTAGAACGTCTAACTTGCAAGGTAATAGATCTGATCTATTGTTTAATACATACATTAGATGTAGTATATAAACATGTTGATATGATCAACATGTAGTTCATGCTGTATATATATTTTTTAATTTTTGATTTAATGCTATGTAATAATCTTGTAATAGGATCTTAGATCTAGAGATTCTCTGATTTTAGAAAATAAATTTTGATTTATTTTAGTCTTCCGCTGTATGATCTTGAAAAAGTTTCAAGATCTAATCCTGAAATCCTAGATCTGATTCTTACACTAGTTAGCTTAAGAAAGAATTCTTGATGATAATGATTATGAATCATTACCTACCTATTGTTGGAAAATATATTTCAAAACCAATCGTTAGATGATTGTGCTCCTCTTGTAAACTGTATATGAATTTTTATTAATAAAATTTATTTAGCATTTTCATTATAAATTGACCATCTTTGAACTTCTGTGTTATAATGAAGTCCTTAAGACTATATATATTAATCGATAAAGGAGGATTTATCATTAAGTCCTTAAAATTGTTCGCGATCAAATGATACGCTATTACTAAGATGATAGCGATCAAGTGTAGGTTATTGTGTGCCATATGAGTTGGTTGTCCTCTTAACCAAGGAGTGTGAAGACACTGTTATAGCATACAGATGGAATGTAGAAGTACATTCGCATCGAACGTGACCATGTGCCGAGCACTCTGCTGTCATGAGTAGCTTGTGAAGGGTATGGATATGAGTGTCCCTCCGACCTGAGACCATCACGGTGACTTGTAAGCAACTCACCGTATTTTAATACTGGACTATCTAAGTTTCTAACTTAGTGATAGAAGAATACTAGGTGCAGTCAAGTACTTATCGAATCGATGTATGAGCCAAGATAGAATTGACCCTTATGAATTGGTAGGAGATATGCATCAATGTATTTCAACTTAGCAAAATCTTGATCAGGATAATCCATGAGATGGATTTAAAAGATTGAAATATAATGTGGTTGACTTAATTAGGGTTGATAGTGAAATCCTAAGTCACCTTGAGCATTTAGGTCAAAGGGATGAATTATACGATAACCATACATCAGTAGATTCTAGAAAGTTGTTTTACAATACTTCGACACATCCGGTCGTCGGATCATCATTGCTAGATGGTTACATCGATTGGTATAGAAAGTTATTTTTATGCTATCAGTTTAGGTTCGAATCTATGGGATCACACGTATTATAAGATTTGATCAGATCTCATGGCTGAAGAGTCCAATTGGATTGTGACTCTGGTGAAGAGTCCTACCTGGACTAGGACTCTATGGGAGAGTCCCACTAGGACTGAGACTCTATCATTTATGAAGAATTAATTAGTAATTAGATTACTAATTGATCCAATTTGATTAAGCAAAGAGCTTTGGAACAAGTCTAATTGAATTAGATTCAGTTTGACTCAGATTCGGATTGATATGATCAAATCCGATTATAAAGAAAATTTGATCCTGATTGGATCAGGGTTTGGACTCGGCTAATTTCTAATTGGATTAAAAATTTGATGAGATATTTAGATTTTTAATTAGATTAGGTTCATTTCTATCAATGGTTTTAATTCAAGTTTGATTTGGATTAGAATTGAATTAGAAATAAAGAGTCCAAGTCAGATTAGGATTCTATCCTTATCTTTTATGCTAGATCCATATCAATTTCTCCACACCTAATTGAATTTGGGTTGTGATTTTTGGCATCATGAGAGAGGATCCAATAAGGGTGGTCGGCTATAGCTGATGAGTCATAATATTATCTTTTGCCTAATTCGAATGCGATCCAAATTAGAGATAAGATGCAGATTAGAAAAAGAAATTTTCATATATGGTATATTATTGGACCCATATTATTTTTTTATTTTTTTAAAGAATTTTTTAGCATGTGAGACTCTATATTTCTTCTCCATATTTTAATAATTTTTTTAGAATTTTTGGAGACACCAAAAAAAGATTTTGGTGTTGATTCATGGCATCCTTTCTTGGAAAGTCCTAATTCCTAGTCTATAAAAAGGGGACCCCTCTCTTGGACGTCCCATGACCAATTCTCTTATAGATTTTTTATTTTCAGAGCCTCGTCTCCTCCTTCTCTCTTCCTCCTCCAAATCTTCTATTACTTTGGAGTATCCAAGGTGCTTGTAGAAGAAGGAAGAGGTCAGCTGTCGAAGTTGTTTGCAGACTAGCATCTCTGAGCCCCTGATCTGGGCTAGTCTTCACATGAATTTTTCTATAGAGGTCAGATGACTTCGTGTGGCTGCAAGCAACTTGAGAAATACCCTCTCTAACCATTGGATTAGAAGAGATCAAGATCAAAATTTGTTTGGTAATGATCTCTAATTTATTTTGATTTCTATGGTAGATCTAATAGTTAGATCTAGAATTTCGATATCGATGAGATCGATGTGATTTTTATTTTTAGATCTAAAATATATATTTTTCATATCAAAGATTCTGATATGGTAGTCTAAGATTAGATCTTATACATATGATTAGGATTAAATTATTTAATCTATTATTTCTACTGCATAAAATTTTTTAATTGCATGTACTGCACTATTGTAAATTTTCTTCAACTAGTATCAGAGCCATATTATTTTAATATGAATTAATATAACTTTAGATCTAATTTTTTATTATTAGATCTGATTATTTATGATTTAGATTAGATCTAAATTAATTTATTTTTAGATCTGATTATTATTTATTTAGATTAGATGTTCTGAGTAGCAAAGTACTCGGACTGGATAATCATCAGACTGTCCGATCATAGGAGCAAATAGAATTTCATTACCCTCTCCTTCTATTCAATGGAGTGCTCTTCATGGAGTGTAAGGGTGCCATTATGAGATCCTATGAAGAAGAAAGTGAAAAGAGAAAACTTACTTTCTTGTAAAATCCTAGATCTTGGAACCCTAGGTGTTGTTATATGTGATGCAAGTTGCGAAGATAGTTGGTTACATCTAATCTTGTTTAGTCAAAATTATTTTGATCTAAAATCATAAAAAATTTAGATTTGATCTAAAAAATTTTATGACCTGATGTAAAAAGTTTACATAAAAAATTATTTTTAAAATCTTAACCATGTTGATGCAAAACTTAATTGAGAATTAAGTATCAAGTTGATTGGATCTAGAATTATGATTTAGATTAATGACATTACATAAAACATGGAGCATGGGTTAGCTCAAATCAGATCCTTCTCTTTAATTGGGTTAGACCTAATGTTAGAATCAAAGAATTGATTGACCATGAAGAAAAATTGATTAAGTCTAACCAAATATTGAATTAGATTAATCAGGATTTTTCTAGTACACTAGTTGTAGATGGTCAAGTCCATATCTTTGATTAGACCAAATGGACTTTGATTGTGGCTTAGTGGTTGAATCCGAATCATTAGGTTGGTCAAATTGAAACTAGTTAACTAATTGATATCTAAGGTAAGTTTGGCATTTCGATCAGTGATTTTTAATTGAGAGCGGCTTATCTGACCATTTCGATGGTGTCTAAGGCAAGCTTAGCAGATCTTCCCATCGATCTCACTTACCTAGCCAATTTGATAAATTAGATTTTGATTAGATCGCTCAGTGATTCGAGTTAGCCCATGCCATTAAGATTGATCAGTGTGATTGATCTAGATGCCAGTTCAATCAGCATGACCTAACTCTATTCAGTGACTTGGTAAAGTCAGTGAGAGGATTGTGGTCTACTGATTGATCTTTTCTTCTCTTCTCTCTTCTCTAAATCGATTAAACCCTCTAAATTATTAGGTCCTTAAAATGAACTGGTTATGGTGATAACTAGATCATGGCCTCCCATTAAGGTGAGTGATAATGAATCCATTATTTTCGATTGACATTGCAGGCGTCATCCGTCTGATATTCTGTTTGAATGATGGAATTATCATTCATCATATGATGACTCTGATGAACTATCTGATGATGGTTGGGTTGATCGAGCCATCCTCGGACTTGATCACTCATTAGGTAGAATTACTGAGTAGGTTCATGTTAATGGTTTGACCTAATCAAAACTTTCAGTGGAGGTCCATCGTCTACTGAAATGAAATCTGAGGCTAAATTAAATACTAAAAGTTATTTGGAAAAATAATTGGTTGAGAACCTACCCATAGGTGCATATAGATTGACCGAGCCATCTTCGGACCTATATGTAATCTGTATGGATTCTATTACCCGCTAAGAAATTAAGGTATTTCCTCAAATTGAAGGTAGAGGCTACCAATTCATATAAAATAGTGAGAGGACCTTTAAACTAAAGTCTAAATTTTTAAGATTAATAAATTCATATACTAATTAGGCTTTGTTCTTTCTTTGTGTATGCAGATATGGCTTCAAACTTGTCACTCCAATCACTGTTGGACAGTGAGAAGCTTATCGAACTGAATTTTGATAATTGGTATAAAAAATTAAAGGTTATCCTGGAGCATGAGCGGATCTTTTATGTGATAACAGATCCGGCACCTGAGAAGTCTGCTCTTAATTCTCGAAGAGCGATTCGAGATATTTATTTGAAGTGGCTCAATAACCGCACCACGGTTCGTTGCATCATGCAGGCCTCCATAATGGCGATTTCAGTCAGAAGTTTGAAGAAGCTCAGTTAGAGGAAATGCTTCAAGTATTGAGGGATTCTTTGGGTACTCCTGACGCTATTGAGCGGCACAAGACTAGTTGCACCATTTTCAATATTCGGATGAGAGAGGGTGCATCTGTTATAAATCATGTATTATACATGATCGAGTAGATTAAAAAATTGAGCAAACTCGGCTTCTCTTTGTATGAATAGTTGGAGAAAGATGCGATCCTGAACTCTCTTCCCAAGTCCTACCTACCGTTCCTCAGTTATTTCAGAATGACAAAGCCTGTAGTCAACTACCACAGTCTGTTGAGGTTGCTACAGACTTTTGAGAAAGATCACCAACTCCACAAGAAGACAGTGAATCTAGTGGGAGAATCTTCTTCGGGTAGTCGTCGTCCCTTTAAGAAAGAAAAAAAGAAGAGGAATAAGAAGGTGCTTGGTGCTGGGAGTCAGTCCCAAAAACTCAAGTTCAAGGCTGATCAAAGTCAGGCAGAGTGCTTCTTTTGCAAGAAGCAGGATCACTGGAAGAGAAATTGTCCTCAGTATATCGCTTTTCTTGATCCGAACAGGCTAAAGAAGAAGAAGCAATCAGTTGCTGGACAAGGTACTTATATGATAACACCTTGTAACTTCTCTCTTATAGATACAATGATCTAGGTATTGGATACTGAAAGTCCTATTCATATTTGCAATTTGTTGTAGGGTCTTCAGGTTACTAGGAGATTTGGAGAAGGTAAGAGATTCTTGAATGTTGGAGATAGAAGATCAGTTTCAGTTCTAGCTTTAGGAATCATCAAGCTTGTATTCAAGTCTCAGTATATTATTCTTAATGAGTGTCATTACTATCTTAGTTTTCTTTTAAATGTTATTTCTGTAGGCCTTTTGGCCAATTCAAATTATGAAATATCAATAAAGAAAAATTTTTGTAATACATTTTGAATGGTGTTACAATTTTATGTGGACAGTTGAACAATGATATCTATATTGTATCTAGGCCTAATGTAATGTATATTTTAAATAAATGCCCTAGAATAGATGATATCACAGATGCCTACCTTTGGCATTGTAGGCTAGGTCATATCAACAAGAATAGGATAAACAGGTTGGCTCAAGAATGAATTCTTGATAAATATGATTATGAATCGTTACCTACCTGTGAGTCTTGTTTGCTTGAAAAGATGGCCAAGTCATCTTTTACTGAAAAAGGTGAACGAGCCAGTGATGTGCTGGGTCTGATACATATTGATGTATGTGGACCCATAAATACATGTGCCAGAGGAGGGTATAGCTACTTCATCCATTCATAGACAACCTATCTAGGTATGGGTACGTCTACTTGATGAAACACAAGTCCGAATTGTTTGAAATGTTCAAAGATTTCGTAATGAAGTAGAGAAATAAACCAAAAAAAGTATTAAAATTTTTCGATCTGATCGAGGAGGTGAATATCTTTCCAGTAAATTTCTGACATATCTAGGAGAGAATGAGATTCTCTTCTAATGGACCCCTCCAGAGACACCATAGCATAATGGCATCTCAGAAAAAAGGAATCGAACCTTGTTGGACATGGTTCGATCCATGATGGGGTTCGCAGCTCTACCGATCTTCTTTTGGGGATATGTACTTGAAACAGTCTATCTTGTGCTCAATAATGTTTCGAACAAGTCAGTTAGTAAAACATCATATGAGATATGGTCAGGACGTAGGCCGAACCTCTCTTACTTTAGGATCTAGGGGTGTCCAGCTTATGTTAAACGATTACAAACTGACAAGCTCAGTCCTAAATTCGATAAGTATAATTTCGTAGGATACCCCAAGAAAATGAGAGGATATTATTTTTATCCGCCTGCTGAACAAAAAGTGTTTGTCAGCAGTAAGACACATTTTTTGAAAAAAGAATTCCTTAGTAAAGGAATAAGTGCCTCTAAAATCGAGCTTGACAAAGTTCGACAAGTAAAAGAACTGACACCAATGATTGAATCTGAACCAAATTTGATGAGATCAAATCTGAAACCCAATGAACAAACATCCTTAAGGCGATCCGGTAGAGTACCACATCAACCGGACAGATACTTAGATTTTTTGGTTCGAAATAGAGATCCTGTCGAACTCGATGAGAACGATAAGGATCCGATCATCTACATGGATGCAATGCAGAGATCTGACTCTGATAAATGGCTTGAAGTCATGAGATCTGAAATGGAGTCTATGAAGGTCAACGATGTATGGACATTAGTTAATCCACCTGAAGGGGTAAAGCCCATAGGGTGCAAGTGGGTCTTCAAGAGGAAGATGGGTGCAGATGAGAAGGTGGAGACCTATAAACCCCGTTTGGTTGTCAAGGATTATCGTCAGCGTTATGGTATTGACTATGATGAGATATTTTTTTTGTGACAATGCTCAAATTCATTCGGATCATGCTTACGATAGCAGCATATCTAGACTATGAAGTCTGGCAAATGGATGTGAAGACAGCTTTCCTAAATGGAGAGCTGAATGAAGAGGTGTATATAATACAATCTGAAGGGTTCATATCCATGATAAGTCCAAGGTGTGCAAGCTTCAGAGATCCATTTATGGATTGAAGCAAGTATCTCGGAGTTGGAACATATGTTTTGATAAGGTGATCAGAACATATAGCTTTGTTAGGAATGGAGAGAAACCCTGCATATATAAGTAGGCAAATAGTTTGATAATTGTATTTCTTGTATTGTATGTGGATTACATTTTCTTAATCGAAAATGATGTCCCTGCATTACAGAGAATAAATATGTGGCCATCGTCACAATTCTTCATGAAGGATCTGGGAGAAGCAGCCTACATCCTAGGGATGAAGATCTATAGGGATAGATCTAAGAGACTGCTCGGGCTCTTTCAATCCATGTACATAGATACTATGCTGAAATGGTTCAGTATGGAGAGTTTCAAGAAAGGCTATCTTCTGATAGGCCAAGAAATTTTTTTTTTGAAAAGAAATTATCCGATAACTCCTCAAGAGAGAGAGCGTATGAGTAGAGTTCCATATGCTTCAGCAGTGGATTTTATTATGTATGCCATGATATGTACAAGACCAGAGATAGCATACTCATTAGGGGTAGTGAGTAGATACCAGTCTGATCCAGGAAAAATCACTGGAAGATCATAAAGATCATTCTTAAGTATTTGAGAAATACTAAGGACCAGTGGCTTGTGTATGGTAAAACTGACTTGAAACTTGTGGGGTTCATCGACTCCAGCTTTCAGTCAGACCATGATGATAGTAAGAGTATGTCGGATTATATTTTTATCCTAAATGATGGAGTAATCTACTGAAAAAGTATCAAGCGGAACACTATGGCAGACTCTATTTGCGAAGTAGAGTATATCGCGGCATCCGATGCTGTGAAGAAAGCTGTATGGTTGTGGAAGTTCATCGACGATCTCAAAGTGGCACCCTTTGTTAATGGCCCTGTCTTGTTATACTGCAACAATATTAGAGCTATTGCTCAAGCAAAGGAGTCGAGATCCCATCAGCGTACCAAATATATTTTGCACCATTATCATCTTATCCGGAAGATCGTGGATCGAGGTGACGTCGACCTTCAGAAGATCGATAGAAGAGAGAATCTGGCCGACCCATTTACTAAAGCTCTCAAAATCAAGAAGTTTGATGACCACAAATCAAAGATGGGTATACGATACTATATCGATTGGCTTTAGTCCAAGTGGGAGTTGTTGGAAAATGTGTCCCAAAGCCAATCGTTAGACGATTATGCTCATCCTGTAAACTATATATAAATTTTTATTAATAAAAATTATTTGATATTTTCATTACAAATTGACCATCTTTGAACTCCTGTATTATAATAAAGTCTTTAGGACTATATATATTAATCGATAATGGAGGATTTGTCGTTAAGTCCTTAAAATTGTTCATGACCCAATGATACACTATTACTAGGACAATAGCAATATCAAGTGTAGGTCGTTGTGTACCTTATGAGTTGGTTGTCCTCTTAACTAAAAAGTACGAAGATACTGTTATGGCATGCAGATAAAATGTAAGAGTATATTCTCATCGAACGTAACCATATATCGAGTACTCTGCTGTCAAGAGTAGCTTGTGAAGGGTATGGGTATAAGTGTCCCTCCAACCTGAGACCACTACGATGATTTATAAGCAACTCACCATACTTTAGTATTAGATCTGAGTTTCTAACTTAGTGATGGAAAGATACTAGGTGCAGTCAAGTACTTATCAAGTCGGTGTGTGAGTCAAGATGGAATTGACCCCTCTGAATTGGTAGGAGATATGCATCAGTGTATTTTAATTTAGCAAAACTTTGATCAAGATAATCCATGAGATGGATTTGAAATATTGAAATATAATGTGGTCGACTTAATTAGAGTTGATAGTTAAACCCTAAGTCATCTTGAGCATTTGGGTCAAAGGGATGAATTATACGGTAACCATACATCAGTAGATTCTAGAAGGTTGCTTTGCAACACTTCGACCCATCCGATTGTCAGATCATCATTGCTAGATGGTTACATCGAGTGATATAGAAAATTATTCCTATGCTACCGACTTAGGTTTGAACTTATGGGGTCATACGCATTAGAAGATTTAGTTAGATCTGATGGTTGAAGACTCCAATTGGATTGTGACTCTGGTGAAGAGTCCTACTTAGACTAAGATTCTGTGGGAGAGTCCCATTGGGACTGGAACTCTACCATTTATAGAGAATTAATTAGTAATTAGATTACTAATTGACTCAATTTGATTGAGTAAAGAGCTTTGGAACAAATCTAATTGAATTAGATTCAGTTCGACTCAGATTGGGATTGATATGATCAAACCCGATTACAAAAAAAATTTGATCTTGATTCGATCAGGGTTTGGACTCGATTAATTCCTAATTGGGTTAGAAATTTGATAAGATATTAAATTTTTAATTGGATTAGATTTATTTTTATCAGTGGTTTTAATCCAAGTTTGATTTGGATTAGAATTGAATTAGAAATGAAGAGTCCAAGTCAGACTAGGACTCTATCCTTATCTTTTGCGCCACATCTGGATCCATGCTAATTTCTCTATGCCTAATTGGATTTGGGTTATGATTTTTGATATCATGAGAGAGAATCCAATAAGGGTGGTTAGCTATAGCTGATGAGTCATAATATTATCTCTTGTCTAATTCGCATGCGATCCGAATTAAAGATAAGAAGCAGACTAAGAAAGGGATTTTTCATATATGATATATTATTGGAGCTATATTATTTTTTTCTTTACTTTTCTTAGGAAATTTTTTAGCATGTGAGACTTTAGATTTTTTCTCCATGTCATAATGATTTTTTTGAAATTTTTAGGGATGTCAAATAGGGGTTTTGGCATTAATTCATGGCATCCTTTCTTGGAAAGTCCTAATTCCTAGTCTATAAAAAGGGGACCGCTCTCTTGGACATCCTATGATCAATTTTCTTATTGATTTTTTATTTCCAGAGCCTCTTCTCCTCCTCCTCTCTTCCTCCTCCAGATCCTCTATCACTTGGAGTATCCAAAGTGCTTGTAGAAGAAGGAAGAGGTCAGCTGTCGAAGTTGTTCGCAGACTAGCATCTCCGAGCTCCTGATCTGTGCTAGTCTTCGCATGAATATTTTTTATAGAGGCCAGATGATTTTGTGTGGCTATGAGTGATTTGAAGAATATCATCTCCAACTATTAGATCAGAGAAGATCAAGATTAAAATTTATTTGGTAACAATCTCTAACTTATTTTGATTCCTATGGTAGATCTAATAGTTAGATCTAGAATTTCAGTATCGATGAGATCGATACGATTTTTATTTTTAAATCTAAAGTATATATTTTTTATATCAAAGATATTAATATAGTAGTGTAAGATTAGATCTTATATATGTGGTTAGGATTAAATTATTTAATCTATTATTTTTACTGTATAAATTTTTTTAATTGCATATACCACATTACCGCAAATTTTCTTCACCTGTGAGTCTTGTCTACTTGGAAAGATGACCAAGTCACCTTTTACTGAAAAAGATGAATGAGCCAATGATGTTTTGGATCTTGTACATATTGATATATTTAGACCCATGAGCAATAGCACCAGAGGAGGGTACCACTATTTTATTACATTCATAAATGACCTATCTGAAGGAAAAACCGTCTTTTTCCTTGTAGGATCTTCCAGATTTCATCAAATCTGGAGCGAAATAATTTTTTTTAAAAAAAATTATCTTATATTTATTTTAGATCTAAATCTCTAGATCTAATTTTATTATCTAATATTAATTCTAAAATAAATCTAAAAGCATGAGGAAATATGAAATACCTCAAGGGTAATCTGATTACCCTATATATGATCGTAGCAAGCCTGAGGTTCTGATTTATCCACGCAATCGTCTGGCCTCTACCAGTATCCACTTAAGCAAGATCTAGATCATCTTCTCCTCATGAATCTCTGTTCCAAAAATCAGAACTAAATTTGATTAGGAAGATCTTCAAAAGTCTTCCTGAAGTAGGAGCAGCAGCATGTCGAAGAACTCCTGCAGCCTTTCTGTTTAAGGCATCACCACACCTTGATCTTGCATCAGATGGACGCCCAACTCCTTGGGTGTGAAGAGGGGAGGGAGGACTTCAGATGGGATATGGAGAAGAGAAAGGGGGGCAGCAGCTTTGATGGGTTTGGCACAATCACTTGAAACCCTAGGCGCAGACAGGGTTTATATAGATCCTTCTGCGCTGCGCAGTGCCACATCATTCGACCAATCAAAAAATTTCAATAAATTTGAAAAAATTCTGATTGGTAGAGTGATATTATCTGATTATATCAGATAAGAACCCAAGCCTCTCTCCAAGAGTTGGCACCAACATTGGATAAGCACAATCCTATTGGCGCCAAAGAGTCCATGTTGATCAAATCACCTTCCATCCTTATCCACTTGGGGCACCCTCTTTATCCAATTGGGCTCACGCCATAATTTGATTATGGTGCCTAATTTGATGTTGATTTGGCATATGGACACTCCACAAAAATCCTCCAATAATCTCTTGCCAAGTGGCCTTCAGTTTAAGACCCATATGTCAACATTTGACAGATGTCCTAAAATGAAAATGGCAGGTGTCAGGAATTAGCAGGTGCTTGTCTTAAATTCATCTCATGAATTAAGACAAGCCTTTTTTGAGATGGACAAGCTTCATTTAGACTGAGAGAAACCTTCTCAAGGTTCTCTGGGTGAGTCAAATCACATTTGGCTCAGTCGAGATAGAAAAGATTACACAAAGAGAAAGTTAGGCTTAATCGTGTGCTAGCATGATTTTCTTGAACCTAATTAGATCTAATCCAAATTAATTGGACTAGCCCAATTGATGACATCCAGATCCTAACCCTTGTTAGTATGATTCAGTTAGATTCAATTCTGTATGGTAATGAGACATGTCGTGATCTCGTCATCGACATCATCGAAACTCCTTTCGATGGACCAGAACTCTTCTGATTCAGACAATTAGAATGATCGATCATCAAGATCATTCTAATTGCTCTCAAAATCTACCAGTGACACCTAGCAGTATATGGTAGCAACCCATCAGAACTGAAGATGAACCTCTCGGTGCAGCTATCTGTGTGATTGAGTTTCTCTATCATGAGTTCTGACTAAATTAGGATTAAAGTGAACTCGTCAAACCCAATATCAGTCATATAAATCAATCGATCGATCCGAGTCCGATGTGAAACCCTAATGAAAAACTCTTTTTTCATTATTTCACTCTGCCATGGCCATGGGCTTAAGGACTTGATCTTTCGATCATCATAGGACTACTCCTCTCATCTACCGAGGTTGATAGATCCCATCTTGGTGCGACCTAGTTCCTACAATAAATATACTACAGCCAACATACACCTCAGGGTTTCGAATGGTTAGGAGATCGAGTTATGGTGTAGTCAAACTATAACATACTTAAGGTGAACTGTCGATGCACCTCAGGTCAAAGAACTAGACACACAACTGCAGCATCGAGCTAGTCATCGACGAGAAGGTAGACTTCCTTATGACTGCTCGATATGGTCACGCTCAGTACTCTCGTTCTCAACAAATACCTATACTCTCATTTCGATGTCTCCACACCATAGACTCAAGACACATCTACCCTAAGAAAGCGATCGTACACTAACCTTCCGGATCGATCACCATCCTTGTGATGATCCTATGGTCAGGAGCTGTTTATGAGTTAGTTATGTAAATTCATGCCTTAAATTTTTAACTCTTGAAAATATGAATTGACATTCCTACTAACTCAAAGGATGTATCACAGACATAATGTACACAATGTGATAGAAGAATAATCTATTTATTGATTTATAGTCAAAATTATAAATTTGCCCTTAGATTTGTATAGGAATGTGTCAGTCAATCTGACATCTAGGGCACACATCTAACAAACTCCCACTTGACCTAATGCCAATTAGCTACATATCTAAGTCCCATCTTCTCAAGATGGGCTTCGATCTTTTGCTGGCCTAATGACTTTATCAGCGGGTCTGCCACATTATTTGTGGAGTCGACTCTCTTAACCTTGACATAATCTTTTTCGAGATAATCATGGATCAGATGGAATTGCCGCTCGATGTGCTTGGACTTCTGGTGAGATCTTGGCTCTTTAGCTAGGGCTATGATGCCATTATTGTCACAGTAAAGAGGGATGGCATCCGATGACATCACTCCAAGCTTTGCGGCAAACTTCTTGTACCAAAATGCCTCCTTCACAGCTTCCGATGCAGTAATATACTTTGCCTCCATGGTGGAATCTGCAATCACCGTCTGCTTGGAACTTTTTCAGCTAACTACACCACCATTGCAAATGAACAGACTCCCAGATGTCGACTTTTGATCATCTATATCAAATATAAAATCTGAGTCCGTATATCCCTAAATCTGAAGTTCTCCATTTCCAAAGATTAGAAACATATCCTTAGTCCTTCTCAAGTACTTAAGGATACATTTCACAGAAGTCCAGTGCTCTTCGTCTGGATTCGACTGATATATGCTTGTGACACTCACAGCATGGGCTATATCAGGTCGTGTATATAGCATGACATACATGAGGCTCCCTATTGTCGAAGCATAAGCGATTTTGCTCATGCGTTCAATCTCCTCAGGTGTGCTAGGGCACATCTTCTTGGAGAGATGAATGCCATGTCTAAAAGGTACTAAACCTCTTTTGGAGTTTTTCATGCTAAATCTTTTTAGCACTTCCTCTATATATATTTTCTATGAAAGTCCCAGCATCCTATTTGGTCTATCTCTATAGACCTTAATACCTAGTATAAAAGATGCCTCTCCTAGATCTTTCATAGAGAACTCCTTAGACAACCATATTTTGACTGAGATCAATATGAAAATATCATTCCTAATTAGGAGGATATCATCAACGTACAGTACGAGGAAGACAACTGCGCTCCCACTGACCTTCTTGAATACACATGGTTCCTCCTCGTTCTTGATGAAATCAAACATTTTGATCACATCATTGAAACGAGTATTCCAGCTCTGAGATGCTTGCTTAAGTCCATAAATGGACCTTTGCAGCTTGCAGACCTTGTGATCATCATCACTGGATGTAAAACCAAGTGGCTTTCCATATAGATATCTTCCTCAAGATATCCATTTAAGAATGCCGTTTTCACGTCCATCTACCATATTTCATAATCGAAATAGGCTGCAACAGCAAGCAATGTGTGGATGGATTTTAGCATGACTACGAGCGAGAAGGCATCCTGATAGTCAATGCCTTCACGCTGACTATAACCTTTCGCTACGAGCCTAGCCTTGAATGTCTCCACATTTCCATCTGCACCAATCTTTCTCTTGAAGATCCATTTACACCTAATAGGTACAATACCTTCAGATGGATCTACCAAGGCCCAGACTTGGTTTGAGTGCATCGAGTCAAATTCTGATCTCATTGCCTCTAACCATTTCTCAGAATCATATCTGATATCACCTCGTCATAGGTCTTGGGATCATCACCATGAGCCCCATTTTTTGTGAGGAATATTTTCTCTATATCCTCTTGTATAGTATCTAAGTACCTTTCAGGAGGATGGAAAATTCTAGTCGATCTACGAGGTGGAAGAGGTTGTGTTAGGACTGGTTCTAATTGATTGGATTTCTCAGGTTCTTTAGCTCATTGCTCTTGGGAGACATTCTCCTTGAGCTTAATTATTCTTCCAATGCCACCATCTTGAATAAACTGTTTTTAAAAAAAAATAGCATTTTGACTCACAATCACATTGTGGTCTTCCAGAATATAGAAATAGTATCCTAATAACTCTTTAGGATATCCTATGAATCGAGCTCTAAAAGACCTGAACTCTAACTTGTCCGCCTGCTGTCTCTTGACATGAGCCGGACAACCCCAAATTTTGAGATGATTCAGACTTGGCTTCTTACCATGCCATATCTCATACAGTGTGGTAGGAACAGTTTTAGAGGAAATTCTATTCAATACATATATTATTGTCATGAGACAATATCCCCAAAGAAACTTAGGGAGGTCTGTGAAGCTCATCATGGAACGGACCATATCTAATAGGGTCCGATTTCTCCGTTCTGAAATTCCGTTGAGTTGTGGCGTTCCAGGTGGAGTCCATTGAGAGACTATGCCATTGTCCTTAAGATAGTCTAGGAACTACCGACTAAGGTATTTACCTCCTCGATCTGATCGAAGAACCTTAATGGACTTTCCTGTTTGTTTTTCTACTTCATGTCTGAATTCTTTGAACCTTTCAAAGGCTTCAGACTTGTGTTTCATTAGAAACACATACCCGTACCTAGACATATCATCGGTAAAGGTAATGAAGTAGACATAGTTGCCTCTAGCCGGCACATCAAATGGGCCGCACACATCCGTATGTACTAGGGCAAGTAGGTCTGTGGCCCTTTCCCCATATCCTACAAAAGAGAGTTTGGTCATTTTGCCTTGAAGGCATGATTCACAAACTAGATATGATTCGAAAGTCAACGGACTCAACAGCCCGAATTTTCCAATTTGTTAACCGTCTTCCGCTATATGACCTAGCCTTACGTGCCATAGATAACTGTCATTTAGACTATCTCTAGTCCTTTTAATTCCTATGGCATTCATATTTTGCTCGATATTAAATACAGATACATCAATATGTAGCTGATAGACATCGTTAATAAGAAAACCATTTGCAACTTTATTATTTTTATAAAATATGTTACAATGATCCTTATGAAAGCTAATCACATAGTCTTCTTGTGCTAAACATGAAATAGAAATTAAATTCCTGCTTGCTGCAGGCACATAATAACAATCTCTAAGAAATAAATCTAATCTTAATGGTAATCGCAGAGAATAGGTTTCTACGGCCACAGCAGTAACTCTTGCTTCATTTTCGATGCATAGGATCATCTCTCCATCCCTTAGCCTCCTGCTCTCCTCAAGACCCTGCATAGAAGTGCACAAATGAGCACTAGAACCAGAGTCAAACACCCAACTGGATGTAGAAGAAATCGTAAGATTAGATTCTAAAATGAGCATTCCTCTAGAAGGACCATCCTTCTTGTTCTTCAGGATGGTTAGGTACTGAGGACAGTTTCGCTTCCAATGGCCGTCTGATTGGCAGTAGAAATATTTTTTCTTTTCAGCAGTCTTTTTTTTTCAGTTCTGTCTTCTTCTTCTTCCCATCCACCTTCTACTTCTTCGCAAACTTCTTTTTCTTTCCAAAAGATTTTTTCTTGGAAGAAGCCCGCTCCACAGTAAGAACTGAGCCTTCTGAATCCTTCATAGAAAGCTCAGCCGTAACCAGCATGTTCATTAACTCGGCCAAGGTACACTGCATCTTATGCATATGGAAGTTCATGATGAACTGACCATATGCATCAGACAAGGACTGAAGGATCACATCAGTCTGAAAATCCTTGTCTAAGATGACACCGAGCTTCTCAAGCTCCTTAAGATCCTAAATCATTATCAAACAATGATCTTGGACTGACTGCCCATCACGCATTTTAGCCTTAAAAAGTCTTTGACAGACTTGATACTTGGCTGCGCGACTTTGTTCACCAAACAACTCTTGTAGGTGAGCCAACATTTGGCGGGTAGTCATAATATTCTCATGTTGGCGTTGCTAGTCATCAGACATTGCACCCAACATGTAGTACCTTACTTTGTTATCATCATCCATCCACTTTTTCAGAGACGCTCTCTATTCAGCAGTCGGACGTGCTGGCATGGCAGTGGGTCCTGGTCCAAGACATGGGTCAATTTTTTAAAATCCAAAATAATTCTGTAGTTTCTTAACCAGTCCTTAAAATTGGATCCAGTCAATCTATGGGTGTCTAGTATTTTGGTCAGGGGGTTGGACGCAGACATGTTTCCTGTAGAGAGTCAACAGTTTCTAGCTAGATTTTGTAATCAGACTTAACCAATTTATTTAGAAGTTTTATTTTTAAACAAATTAGGCTCTCACTATTTTCTCAGATCCCTACACTCTCTAGATAGAGATGTGAAAATCTCCATGATTAGTGATTTCTAGTGGGTAGTGCGGTCTCACCGACTGGCTCATCACCTCACCTAATAGTTATTAGTAATGGGTCAATCGATGAGTGGACAACTCTTGTCCAATGATTCTTTAATCATGGTGCATCCAAAACTTGGTCTCTAATTCATGAAACTCACCATGCCCGAAATATTACTCCAATCCTTAGTTAAGTCAAACCCACCATTTGCACGAATTAGATTGCTAATTGGGCCCTCACCGTATCCAAAATATTGAGCCCAACCCATCCTCTAATTTGTAGCATCCAATACCTAATGGACATGGTTGCATCTTTCTGGTACAACTGAGCCACTGTATCCAGCCGAGAACAATCAACCCCGGGAAGGGCCTGCACATCCATAATGGTGGAAGACCTAGACTTAATATTTTCTTAGAAAGATTTGATTTAGGTCTTATTAAACTTGACTTGACATAGTCATAACAATTATGACTAACCTAGTGGTATGGGTTAGCTCGAATTGTTAGCCATCTCAAATTAGAACTGGATCGACATATATGGCCAGGTAAGTGAGACCGATGGAAGGGATATGCCATTAACTCGATAAGAATGCATTCAAGTCGAGTAGCTCTCAATTAAAAATCAGTCAGTCACATCTGCCCAACTTATCTTAGACACCAAATTATCGAACCAAAATTAATTGGGTTAGCCTACAATCCAGCTCTAACCACTGAGCCAAATTAGGTCTTAACTTGATCGAGTCACATATGAATGTGATTCGACCTTGACCTAGACTTAATCCTATTAAGCTGGTCAATAATTAGCTTTCATGATCTCACCTAACCAATTTTTGATTCGGTTTGATCAACCGCTAGACCTAATTGAGCTACCCAAATTCGAACCCAATTTTATGAAAATGACTTAGATCTGAAATTCTCAATTTTAGACATAATTTAATTTCATAAGCTTAATTCATTAATTAAGTCTTGGGTTCATAAACAAAATATGTAAAATAAATCCTAGGATTTCAGAATCTAGGATTTTGCAGAAAAGTAAGTTTTAATTTCTGATTAAGGATGAACGCACAACACCCCTACACGTCATAAGAACACTCATTGAATGGGAGAAGAGGTTCTTTAAACCCTACTTTGTTCTTATGACTGGACGGCCATGAGGAATATCTTAATTAGAAATATAAATTTAACTACAAAACTAGTTAGATCTAAATTTATATATCATATATACAATTTAAGATCTAACTAATACATGCTTTGCATACATCTCATGTATCAAAAATTGATCTAATTAACATACTTTCAGATTTAATACATCACATGTAACATCTGAAAAATAAAATTTAAATTAAACTATTCAACATAAAATTTATTCTAGACAGTTATTAGAATAATTCTACAACTAGTCTAGGCATGCAACAGATTATGTATTATCCAAATTTTTATTTTCTATTTTTTTATCTGAATATAATATTTATATCATCAAAAATAGAGAATAAATTAGATCTAAATTATATTTTAATCTCATTAAAATATAAACTTACAAGATTATTCATAGATCAAACTATTCCTAGTCTAGTCATGCATCTCATGCATGTTAGATCTTCTTAGATTTAATTTTAAATATTTTGATTTTAGATCCTATCACATCTGATGTGATATTTAAAATTTTTTAATATCAGATAAATTAAAATTAAAATCAGATCTAAATTAGATCTGAAACTGAGCCATCAATCTGGCTCTGATATCAGTTGAAGAAAAAACTGTCTTTTTCCTTGTAGGATCTTCCAGATTTCATCAAATTTGGGGTGGAATAATTTAAAAAAAATATATTTTATATTTATTTTAGATCTAAATCTTTAGATCTAATTTTATTATCTAATATTAATTCTAAAATAAATTTAAAAGCATGAAGAAATATGAAATACCTCAAGGGTAATCTGATTACCCTGTAGATGATCGCAGCAAGCCTGAGGTTCTGATTTAGCCATGCAATCACCTGGCCTCTACCAGTATCCACTCAAGTAGGACCTAGATCATCTTCTCCTTATAAATCTCTGCTCCAAAAATCAGAACTAAATCTGATTAGGAAGATTTTCAAAAGTCTTCCTGAAGTTGAAGCAACAACTTGTCGAAGAACTCCTGCAGCCTTCCTGTTCAAGGCGTCACCACACCTTGATCTTGCATCAGATGGATGCCCAACTCCTTGGGCATGAAGAGGGGAGGGAGAACTTCAGATGGGACATGGAGAATAGGAAGGGGGGTAGCAGCTTTGATGGGTTTGGCACAATCACTTGAAACCCTAGGCGCAGATAGGGTTTATATAGACCCTCCTGCACTGCGCAGTGCCACATCATTCGATCAATCAAAAAATTTTAATAAATCTAAAAAAATTTTGATTGGTGGAGTGATATCATCTGATCATATTAGATAAGAACCCAAGTCTCTCTCCAAGAGTTGGCACTAACATTGGATAAGCACAATCATGTTGGCGTCAAAGAGTCCATGTTGATCAAATCACCTTCCATCCTTATCCACTTGGGGCGCCCTCTTTATCCAATTGGGCTCATGCCATAATTTGATTATGGCACCTAATTTGATGCTAATTTTGCATGTGGACACTCCACAAAAATCCTTCAATAATCTCTTGCCAAGTGGCCTTCAGTTTAAGATCCATATGTCAACATTTGACAGATGTTCCAAAATAAAAATGGCAGGTGTCAGGAATTAGCAGGTGCTTGTCTTAAATTCATCTCATGAATTAAGACAAGCCTTTTCTGAGCTGGACAAGCTTTATTTAGACTGAGAAAAACCTTCTCAAGATTCTCTAGGTGAGTCAAATCATATTTGACTCAATCGAGATAGAAAAGATTACACGAGGAGAAAGTTAGGCTCAATCGTGTGCAGCACAATTTCCTTGAACCTAATTGGATCTAATCCAAATCAATTGGGCTAGCCTAATTGATGACATCCAGATCCTAACCCTTGTTAGTGTGACCCAGTTAGGTTCAATTCTATATGGTAATGAGACATGTCATGATCTCATCATCGACATCATCGAAACTCCTTTCGATGGATCAGAACTCTTCTGATTCAGATAATTAGAATGATCGATCATCAAGATCATTCTATTTGCTCCCAAAATCTCCCAGTGATACCTAGTAGTATATGATGGCAACCCATCAGAACTGAAGACGAACCTCTCGGTATAGCTACCTGTGTGATTGAGTTCCTCTATCATGAGTTCCGACTGAATTAGGGTTAAGGTGAACTCGTCAAACCCAACATCAGTCATATGAATCAATCGATCGATCCGAGTCCAATGTGAAACTCTAATGAAAATTTTTTTTTCCATTATTTCACTCTGCTATGGCCATGGGCTTAAGGACTCGATCTTTCGATCATCATAGGACTACTCCTCTCATCTATCGAGGTTGATAGATCCCATCTTGGTGCGACCTAGTTCCTCCAATGAATATGCTACAGCCAACATACACTTCAAAATTTTGAATGGCTAGGAGACTGAGTTATGGTGTAGTCAAACTATAACACACTCAAGGTAAACTGTCGATGTACCTCAGATCAAAGAACTAGACATACAACTGCAGCATCGAGCTAGTCATCGACGAGAAGGTAGACTTCTTTATGACTACTCGATATGATCATGCTCACTACTCTCATTCTCAACAAATACCTATACTCTCGCTTCGGTGTCTCCACACTGTAGACTCAGACACATCTATCCTAAGGAAGCGATCGTATACTAACCTTCCGGATCGATCACCATCCTTGTGATGATCCTATGGTCAGGAGCTGTTTATGAGTTAGTTATATAAATTCATGCCTTAAATTTTTAACTCTTAAAAATATAAATTGACATTCCTACTAACTCAAAGATGTATCACAGACACAATGTACACAATGTGATAGAAGAATAATCCATTTATTGATTTATAGAGTCAAAATTATAAATTTGCTCTTAGATTTGTACAAGAATGTGTCAGTCAATTTGGCATCTAGGGCACATATCTAACACTATCTAGGTATGGGTATGTCTACTTGATGAAACACAAGTCCAAATCGTTTGAAATATTTAAATGATTCTATAATGAGATAGAAAAATAAACTGAAAAGAATATTAAAATTTTTCAATCAGATCGAGGAGGTGAATATCTTTCTGATGAATTTCTGACATACCTTGAAGAGAATGGGATTCTCTCTTTATGGATGCCTCCTGGAATGCCACAATATAATGATGTCTCGAAAAAGAAAAATTAAATCCTGTTGGACATGGTTCGATTCATGATGGGCTTTTCTAGTCTACCAATATCTTTTTGGAGATATGCACTCGAGTCAGCTTGTTATGTGCTTAATAGGTTTCCTAGTAAATCTATAAGTAAAACACCATATGAGATATAGACGGAATATAAGTCAGGGCTCTCTCACCTTAGGATTTGGAGATGTTCGGCTTATGTTAAATATTTAAAAATGGACAAACTCGAAGTCAGATCTGATAAATATATTTTTATAAGGTATTCCAAAGAAATTATGGGATATTATTTCTATCTTGCTGATGAACAAAAAATATTTGTCAGCCTTAAGGCAGTCTTTTTAGAAAAAAAATTCTTTGGAGCATAGATTAATGCCTCTAAGGTTGAACTTGAAGAAGTTCAATAGGTAGAATCGATACAGTCTAGTGAACCCATAGAAACAGATTTGATAATGTCAAATTTAAAATCTGTTATAGAGGCATCATTAAGGAGATATAATAGAGTATTGCGTCAACCAGATAGATACTATGATTTCTTGATCCAAGATGGAGATCCTATTGAACTCGATGAGAATAATGAAGATCTGATCATCTATATGGATACAATACAGAGGTCTGACTCTGATAAATGGTTTGAAGTCATAAAATCTGAAATGGAGTCCATGAAGGTTAATGATGTGTGGACATTAATTGACCCATCTGAAGGGGTTAAACCCATAGGGTGTAAGTGGGTCTTCAAAAAAGAAGAGGGCCACAGACGGAAAGGTGGAGACCTATAAAGTCTGTTTGCTTATCAAGGATTATCATCAGCGTTATGATATTGATTATAATGAGATATTTTTTTCTATAGTAATGCTTAAATCTATTCGGATTATGCTTGTGATAGCAGCACACATGGACTATGAAATCTGATAAATAAATATGAAAATAGCTTTTCTAAATAGAGAGCTGGAAGAAGAGGTGTATATGATATAGCTTGAGGGTTTCACGTCCATAGATGAGTCCAAAGTATGCAAGCTTCAGAGATCCATCTATAGATTGAAGCAGACATCTAGGAGTTGAAACATACATTTTAATAAGATTATCAAAGCGTATGGCTTTGTTAGAAATGGAGAAGAATCCTACATTTACAAATGGGTAAATAACTTTGTGGTTGTATTTCTCATACTGTATATGGATGATATTCTCTTAATCAAAAATGACATCCCTACATTACAAGAAATAAAAGTTAGGTTATCGTCTCAGTTCTCTGTGAAGGATTTGAAAGAAGCATCCTACATCTTTGGGATGAAGATATATAGAGATAGATCAAAAAGATTGCTTGGATTATCTCAGTCCACATATACAGACACCGTGCTAAAGCAGTTCAGTATGGAGAATTTCAAGAAAGGCTATCTCCCGATAGGCCATAAAATTTTTTTCTCGAAGAGAGATTGTTCGACAACTCCTCAAAAGAGAGAGAGCATATGAGTAGAGTTTCATATGCTTCGACAGTAGATTCTATAATATATGCAATCATATGTACAAGATCAGATATGACATACTCACTAGGGATAGTGAGTAGATACTAGTCTGATCCAGGAGAGAACTACTGAAAGGTCGTAAAGATCATCCTTAAGTATTTGAGAAATACTAAGAACTAGTGACTTGTTTATGGTGAAACTGACTTGAAACTAATGGAGTTCACTGATCCAGCTTTTAGTTAGACCATGATGATAGCAAGAGTGTGTCGAATTATATTTTTACCTTGAATGGTGGAGTAATCTATTGAAAAAGTTTTGTAACTGACTCTGTTTGCGAGGCGGAGTATATCACGACATCCGATGCTGCGAAAGAAGTTGTATGGTTGCGAAAGTTTATTGGCAAGTTCGGAATGGCACCCTCCGTCGATGACCCCATTCTGTTATACTACGACAGTACTGGCGCCATTGCTATAGCCAAGGAGCCAAAATTCCATTAGCACACCAAGCATATTCTGTGCCACTATAACCTTATCTGAGAGATCATGGATCGAGATGACATCGACCTTCAGAAGATCGATGAAAAGGAGAACCTGACCGACCCATTTACTAAAGCTTTTGAAATCAAGGAGTTAGATGATAACAAATTGAAGATGGGTATACGATACTGTACCGATTGGCTATAATCCAAGTAGAAATTGTTGAAAATTATATTCTAAAATCAATCGTTAGTCTATTGATGATTGTGCTCATAAATTATAAAATATATATAAATTTTTAATAAAAAATATTTGACTTTTTTATCATAATTTTGTCTATCTTATTTGAACTCCTGTGTTGTGATGAAGTCTTTAGGACTATAATCAATTGACAAAAGAGGATTTATGTTGATGATATCATTTTTGAGCTGCTAATGAGGATTTTTGTCAAGAGTTTGCTGAGTTAATATAGGATGAATTTGAAATGAGCATGATGAAAAAGCTGAATTTCTTTTTTGAGCTTTAAATCAAACAAACAAGAGAAGGGATCTTCATCAACCAAGCAAAATACATTAGTGAAATTCTCAAGAAGTTTGTGATAAAGAATGATAAGGAAAGTAGCACACCCATGAGCCCATCATGTAGATTGGATATAGATGAAAATAATAAAAATATAGATCAAAAGCTCTATTGAGGTATAATCAGATCTCTACTTTACCTTACTGCCAGTAGATCTGATATATTATTCAGTGTTTGTATATGTGCTAGATTTCAAGCAAATCCTAAAGAATCTCATATACTAGACTTAAGACTTTGGTATTCAAAGCAATCATCAATTAACTTAATTGGATATTCTGATGCTTACTATGGTGGATGTAAAATTGATAGAAAAAATATTAGTGAAATATGCCAATTTCTAAGATTGAACTTAATCTCTTAGCTTAGTAAAAAGTAAAACTCAGTTACACTATCCACAGTCGAGGCCGAGTATGTTGCAGTAAGGAGTTGCTATGCTCAAATACTTTGGATTAAGCAACCACTCAAGAACTATGGTATCAAACAAATTAAAATTTCAATAAGATATGATAATACCAGTATAATAAACAACTAAAAATCTAATTCAATATTTAGGACAAAATATATTAAAATAATATATTATTTTATTAGAGATCATATTCAAAATAATGATATTATGCTTGAATTTGTTTGTACTAAAAATTAGCTAGCTGATATCTTCACCAAACCCCTTGGTGAGGATAGACTTAGAATGATCAGAGGAGAATTAGGTACTTGTGATCCATTCTAGATGATGACCTTGCCCCTAAACCTTCTAATCTTCTCGATTATTCCATTCCTTTAATGAGAATCTTTGTTGCATTTATTGATTTGAGTCATCTTAGAACCTTTTGTACAAAAATCAAATTTGATTTAATTTAATATTTTGATCTGGGATAGGGCTCGAGTCGACTCGGATGAGACTAGAAACCGACTCAATCCTCAAGTCGACTCTAATAGAAACTCTCGACCCGACTCGGCTGTCAAGTCTCTATTTTATAAAAGGCTTCCAAAAATCCTATTCACTTTACTCTTTTTATTTCTTTCGAGCCTGCTTGCCTTAAAACCCATCAACTCAGTTCTTAAACCCCATCCAAACCTCTTCCATTATCAATTCTTCTCGATTTCATGGGGGATTCGAGCAAAAATGGCACCCAAGATGAGATCCACCATTTGGAAGAGATCCAGGGCATCTAAAGCTTCTAAAAGAAGGGCAAAATGCTGTGAAGTTCTAAAGGAAGTCCGTCTAGCCCTTCAGCATCCATTTCACCTCCGGCTTGAACCTCCATGGCATCTTGTGCTATCACTATTGTTGCTCTAGATTGATTTTGATGATTACAAAGCAGATTGAAGGGATACAAATAATTTTAAAATGAAAAAGTCCTTATGCTCTTCAAGGGCAAAATCATAATTTCACTAAAATCATGATTTGATAGTATCATTTGATAAAACAAATGATTTGTAAACTATTGGTGAAAATTTTATTATTTTTGGACTTATATTTTTGAAGTTATGAAGGTTTGAAGTGCATGAGTCGACTCATGAGTCAACTCATGGCACTGTGAGCTGATTGGCACGCAAAAATTCTCCTTGGCACGCTAGTTTTCTGGCCTGGCACGACCTGTGAGTCGACTCATGAGTCGACCCACAAGGCATGAGTCGACTCATGAGTCGACCCCTGCTGATTTGAGCCAAGAATTTCCAGAAACGCATTCTCTGGTCTTTGCAACAGAAGTCGACTCATGAGTCGACTCCTGATGCATGAGTCGACTCATGAGTCGACCCCTGCGATGGAAAATATCTTCAATGGATAGTTTTTTTGCCCATTTTAATTACCTTTTATGCTTCCTAAAATTGCTCTAACGGCTCTTTATCTGCCTAAATTGTTTTCTCTTGCTTCTAATGCTGTAAAATGCTTAAAATGGTGAAAGAAATTGCAGATTAAATAGAGATCAAACTGAGATCAAAAAGAACAGAGAGGATCCGAAATCTGCACGAAAAAGACTGAGATCAACGAGATATTTGAAAGAAAAAGAAAAGAGGATCCAAAATCCACACGTGAGATTGTGAAAGAGATTCAAGAGTTTTCAAAGAGAGGATTTGTCACGCTTATTGTTTCAACCTTGATCTAGAGATCGTTCAAAGTCTTCAAGGGATCTTCAATCAACGATCATCCTCTTCTCAAGCATTTGTTCAAGCGTTCATCCATCTTGAGAAAATTCAAAAAGGGTTTCTTCATTTGAGTAAAGTTTTTATTGTTATATTCGCTCATTTAAGGAGCTGTTATTGTATTAATTTGTGCTTTAAATTCTCTTACTCTTGTAAGTAATTGTTCTTGTTTTTGGAGGATTTCCAAAACAAGGAAAGGTTGATCCGAACCTGAAATCGGAGTGTTTTGAGTTTACTTGTACCCGAGAAATAAGTGATCTAGCTTGGGATAGCTAGTGTCGGAGTTTCCGACGTTTTGTATTCGGGTTGAATACAAAGTATAGTGGATTGAAATTCCCAAGCAGGATCTTGGGGAGTGGATGTAGGTGCAAGGTTAGCACCGAACCACTATAAATCCTTGTGTTTGTGGTGTGCTTTATCGCTTCACTTTATTTCTTTATTATATTCTTACATTCCTGCTTTAGGTAATTAATATTGAATTAAAGTCTTTGTTTTGTTCTTCATAAGTAATCAGTTGGGCTTAAAATTTTTAGAAACCCAATTCACCCCCCCTCTTGGGTTGCATAGCTGGGCAACAAGTGGTATCAGAGCCGGTGCTCTAGCCCTTCTTTGATCTAACAATCAAAGAGCCAAAGATCTATGGCAACCCATGTCGGTACTTCTCTAGCCGAGGGGCAATCTACAAACCGACCTCCACTTTTCAATGGGTCTAATTACACCTATTGGAAAGCTCGGATGAAGATATTCATACAAGCACTCGACTATGATATGTGGAGTATCATAGTGAACGGTCCTCACACACCCACCAAGATTATAGATAGTGAGGAGTCAACCAAACCCGAAAAAGAATGAGATGAGGTTGACAAGAAATTGGCACAATTAAATGCCAAAGCCATGAA